>NC_056737.1:1599492803-1599557803 GCF_019279795.1 Protopterus annectens | reverse complement strand
TTTACCTGTTGGGAAAAACGCACTGCTACACATGCGTCATTCCCTATTCCATACTGCTCTGGACTCATGCCACATGTTGACTCACTCTGAGGATATTCAGACCTCTACAGCCTATAGTCCTGGCACATACGTGAGTTTAATTGTCAGGGTGTTCATATGGTCTTCCGGGTTTAGGCTTGTCCGTCTGGGGACCAGGACTACCCTGTACCTAGTTGAAAGTCAGACTTAGCAAGGGGAGATCGTTCGTTCCACTTTTAGCGTTCTACCTGTGGTTGTGGATGCAGAGGTGTGCTCACCGATGGCCATCCCGATATACAACAGCACTAACTATTACGGGGATTTCCTGTATTGTGACCATGTTCGTTCTTCATATCTATATATATATATAATGTGTGTGTGTACATATCGGTCTGTACACATACATGCATATACACCTACATGCTCATTTACATTTCCCATACCGTTGAATCACCACCACCTACCGTCGCGCATACGCGCTTGCATACCCGCTTAAGTCTCGGGTTGCCACCTTTTCATATGGCCAAAGCGGAGCATTTTCAGGACACACATCAGACTTTACAGGCCGACACATACCCACGGTCAGTACAAAGGTTAGAACTTTACTTATTTCCCTAAATGAACGTTTATTCTTGTAGCGGTTTGTTTGCTTCACCTGTTTCTTGTAACTTTGAGTATTTTACATAAATAACTGTTTTATGCAACTGTTACATGATATATGGGACATATTTCCTACTGTCACAGGACATTTGCCATTGCATTATATTTGGTCTGGACAGCTTAAAACCCCCTTGAGTACCCACTTCCCTATAGGTCCTTTCTGACTCAGTTACACAGCAAACTTTTTCATTTCTTCTAGCATGTCAAAGGGTCAGTTGCTAGCGTCCTCTCCTGCTCAGCTGGTGAATCTGGGAATATTGAGGCAATGTTACAATTGCCTCATGTACACAGACAACCCTCTCCTCCTCCCACAAAACACAAATACATGCGAGAGATGCAACTATTTAGCCAAACTGGAGGCTGAGCTCTCTCAACTCAGGACTGGCAAAACCAGACAGGAGGAGAAGGTAACCACACACACCATAAACCCAGTCTCACATAGAACTATCACAACTACAAATCAAACACATAAACACACAAAGACATACTCGGAGGCACTGATCAAAAATCTACCAAAACAGCAGAGGCCTCCAAAGCAGACACCCAAACAACTACCACCTCATGACATAACACAAGCAACACATAGATCACAAAGTCAGTGTGCAAATCAGTCACAGCCCTTAAGGCCAAACACAATGCCAGACACACTTGTCATAGGTGACTCCATAGTCAGACACACTGACGTCCCACTCACCAGACTGAACAAGGAGAGGGTCACAGTAAGCTGCCTATCGGGCGCTAGAATCCACCACATAACACAAGCACTCAGGTCACTCCACAGCAAGTACAAGTATGACTCAGTCATTGTCCATGCCGGTGTGAATGACCTGAGACATACCTCCCTGGACTACATGAAAAGAGACATAAAAGGAGCTCTCAGATTATGTAGCCCAGGCTGGTATGACCCTGACCCTGAGAGCAGTATCCTACCTTCACCAAGAATTATGCCACAATACAGAGACAAAATGATCAGTTTTAATAATTGGCTTAATTTCTGGTGTCATTCTAAGGGGATCCAATGTCTGTCTGCCTGGAATGACATGCTTGACAAGCCACGCTGCTTCGCAAGGGACAGCTTGCACCTGTCACCCCTGGGTTTCCGGATATTGGCAAAGGCTCTTGCCACCCCCATAGTGCCTTTTTTAGACAAGGCTCAAATTCTAAACCCACTGCCCTAGAAAACAATAATGGAAAAAAACTAAGGGTAATGCTGCTCAATGCTAGAAGTCTAAATCTCAAGATGCATGCCCTCGAAGCCCTCCTCAGTATGGAGAACATCGATGTCTGTGCTGTGACTGAAACCTGGTTCAAGACTCCTGAGAGCACCCCGGCACTATCAGGTTTTACCTCATATCATGCGTTCCGGCCCCAAAACCCAGACCATACCACAAAAGGAGGGGGTGTATCCATATTCATCAAGGATACCCACACCTCCAGGCTGGTGGCAACTCACGAAGCATCAGAGGCCATTCAAGTGCAATTAAATATAGGCAAAACTGCTGTACAGTTTGTAGCATGTTACAGGCCACCCTCTCAAACTCAGGAACCCCACACAGCCTTCCTGAAGACACTGGAGAGTATAAATGTCTCTCCAAACACCATCATATTGGGTGACTTCAACTACCCAAACATAGACTGGGAACATTACTCAAGCCCCAATACCCTAGCCCAAAGGTTCCTGGAGTTCATAAACTCAAATGCTATGGAACAACTGGTCACCATTCCCACAAGAGGTGAAAATATACTAGACCTGATCATCATAAACATGGGGACAAAATGCTCCACACCGGAAGTATATCCCTCATTGGTGAGATCAGACCATAAACTAATCTCACTGGAGATCCACATCCCGCCCCACCCCCAACAAAAAAGACCACAGTGAAGAACTTCTCAAAAGCCAACTTCACACTTCTTAAGACTGGTGTGGTATCCTTCAAGGCCCCTGAGCCATTGGAAACCACAACCCACGCTGCTGAATCCCTTACAAATGCTTTCTACGAGCACCTCCAGGATTGCATGGATCAAGCAATCCCAAATAAAATCAAGACACTTTCCACCAAAGGCAAGCACCCGATCTGTTGGACCCCAGCCATAAACAAACTTTACAACAAGAGGAGAAAGCTACTACAAGATAGAGCAAAATCCCTAAAAGGGAAGACATCTCTGATCAATACTAGTAAAAAACTACGATCACTCATAAAATCATCCAAGGCCAACTTTGAGAGAAAAATCGCCAAGGACTCAAAGGACAATCATAAGGCCTTCTTTAGCTATGTTAGAAATCTGGGTGGAAACTTCCAGATATGCTCAGAATTAGTCCAAAATGTTACAAAAATCACTGAACCCACAGACATTGCAAACATACTGGCAGACAGGTTCAGTGAAAATTTCTCCCCTCCCTCCCCCCCAAAAGGAGAAATATATATACCAGCAGGTGAGAGCTGCTCTCTCTAAAGCTAAAAACACAGCATCAATGGGACTGGATGGTGTCCCCAGCTGTGTGCTACACGAACTCAATGAGGAACTAAACCCACACATAAGGCTGCTGTTTAATCTTAGCCTTACCACAGGATACATACCCAAAGAGTGGCATACGGCAACTGTGGTCCCACTCCACAAAGGCGGTGCTTCTACGGACCCTGGTAATTACCGCCCCATAAGCTTAACAAGCCTGGTCTGCAAAGCTATGGAGAGAATCATAATGGAACTCATAAATAAAGACATAGGGGACCTACAGACATTGGATCCTACCCAATTCGGCTTTGTCAAGGGCAGATCATGCCTCTTGAACTTGGTCGACTTTTTTGAAACAGTCACCAAGGCCATTGATGAGGGTAAGGCAGTTCACACAGCCTACCTTGACCTTGAAAAAGCTTTCAACACAATACCCCACTCGGGTATCATAGAAAAGCTCACCAGCTTAAATGTAAACCCATATGTCACAAGATGGGTTGCAAACTGGCTCAAGGACAGAACCCACAGGGTTAGAGTTGCTGGTGCCATGTCAGACTCCAAGCCGGTCACAAGCGGTGTCCCACAGGGCTCAGTCCTGGGCCCCCTCTTGTTCGGCATCTACTTTTCAGAAGTGCAGGCAAACATAGGAGGATTGTGGCTGACAAAGTTTGCAGATGACTGCAAACTGGGCGCCATAGTTGAAAATCCATCAGACACAGATATCCTTCAGAGAGGTCTCATAGAAATGGATAACTGGTGCCAGAGCCATGGCCTTAAGCTAAATGCCAAAAAATGTATAGTCATACCCTTTGGTAAAAACAAGGTAACCCCAAGTTACCACATAGGTGGCAATCCATTAAGCACAGAAGAGGTTATCAGGGACCCGGGGACCCAAGTTGACAGTAACCTTTCTTTTGGCACTCACAGTGCCAAAGTGGTTAGGAGGACCTTCTACATTGCCCACCTGATTATGAAGGGATTCACATCCAGATCAAGGGAGGTCATTGTTCCCCTGTACTCTTCACTTATCAGACCAATGATTGAGTACAATGCCCCATTCAGAATGTATCTTACCCGACACCTGCAGCAATTGGAAAGACCCCAAAAGTTCCTCACCAAAAGGATAAAGGGGCTCAAAAATATGCCATATGCTGCCCGACTGAAGAAACTCCAGCTCTATTCAGTCGCATACCGTCTGCTCAGAGGTGACCTGTGCCTGACATACAAGGCCATGTCCAACCCGGAATTAATGGACATGCTCCACCTCAAAAAATCCAAATCCACCAGAGCCACAAGAGCAAGAGACTTAAACCTCAACACGGATATAAATAGGACGTGCTGGAGGGACAGATTCATCACCCAGAGACTCCCTATGCTGTGGAACAGAATCCCGGTCCATGTGAGACAGAGCACCTCACTGGCTCTGTTCAAGAGGAATCTTGACCAGTGGATGGAAGATCGTAGGTTTACCCCGGGGATCATCTCTGTATCGCTGCTGGACAGAGGCACGGCAAACTAATGGGTATAGTATTCTTCAACCTAAGGGGTGGTGAAAGCCACACAACTCTGGCTAGGCTTATAAATGCCCTAGGGCAGATAGCCTAGTATGAACCTATGAACCTATGAAAAAAGGGACTGTCCCTCACAAGGTGGGGCATGTGGTAACCCTACTTATGTCTGCTTTACAGTGCCTTAAGCACTCTATACCCGACTGCCACTATGCAAATGTGTAAGGTATATATTCCTGATAATGCACATGGGGAGACGTGCATCACAGTTAGGTGTTTAATCCCGGGTCGTAAGTTCTGCAGGACCGGCTGGAGGCTGAGCAGTCTTGTGGACAGCTACTGCTCATACAACTTGTGTCCACATGTATACAGGACTGGACATCGTGTTGTTACACTAAGTCTAATGTTTAGAACAGATACATATCCCATGAGGGATATCCAAATATTGTGGGGAACGATGACCATCTTTGCTTTATGGCTGTAAGGTAGGGTTATACATGCAAGGGATACATAGTTTGCAATCCTGAGAATGCCTAGGGTTAGACTGCCTACTAGATAGAGGTAGGGGTCACTAAGTGCAGATATGGCTGCGCCTATCTAGCCGCCTGAGTATGGCTGGTTTTAGTGGACATTCAGTAAGGGGGTTGGTGTGCTGTGAAGGGGATGATGGGTATTCAATTATGTATCCAGGTGTGTTGGGATTGGATGGCTCAGTTCAGGCCAGACCATGTGCCGGTAACGTTTCTGTACATGTGCATTGCACATTTTAATATTCACATGTTTGTGGGATTGAATTGCGGATGTGTATATTTGTTTTTTGGTTATCTTCCTGATTCACACACTGCTCCCTCGTAGACCTCCAGTTCACCTATTGTGCAGCCAACCCAGTCTCCCATTGGCGATATATTACATTAACCGTCACCCCCCACCCCCATATTCCACAATCAACATTCAGCCCTTCTCTAGTTGATGGCCCATGGCACAGTCAACAGAACACATTGTGTACACTACATATCTCTGGGACCAATATGGTTGTGAGGTCTACACTAACATTTCAGATCAACCACATGCTGTACGTCACACACATAGGTACTCGCAAATACTTATCTTTCATGACATGGTAGGTAGACCCAGGTAATACCAGTTCATCTATGGGCCGTCCTAGCAAGGACGTCTAGGACCGCAAATGGGCAGCTATTGGGTGAATGCTCTGACCATTGGTAGGGTTGCCACCTTTTCATATAACCTGGATGGGACATTTTCGTGGCACACATCTGAGTTTACAGGCAAACACATACCCACGGTCATTACAAAGGATAGTACTTTAGTTTCATGCCTACATATAAGCTTTTATTGTTGTAGTGGTGTAGTTGCTTATTCTGTTTCATTTACTTGCTTATTCTGTTTCGTGTAACATATAGGTATTTTATATACGGACATACGTACTGTATGGGACTATTTCATAACATATGGGACATAATTATGTCCTACTATCGCAGGACATTGCACAGTTATTATGAATTTGGTATGGACACACCTGCCTAGAGGGGGACTGTCCCTCACAATATGGGACAGGTGGTAACCCATACCATTGGGCTAGGCTTGGCAATTGGCGGCGAGCTAACATGATGCGTTTCGCTTCCACTTGGTATAACTAGTGACACTACAATGGAATACAGACACAGGGTTTTAAATATCTTTGTTTGAAGGACAGGGACTCAATATTCAGCTATGTGCCTTAGTGTTTACTTCTTATTGTGGTGTTCGCAAGTTGTCTTGTATGCTTTACATACATTTCAGTCTCCACGGACACTGACCGGAGTGATTACAATTGGAGGCAGGCTGTACTAGTCAGCATTTTAGGTTGCGCATATGCAGCCGACATGATCACACCTCCGTGCAGTGCTTGGACACACCCCCTGCACTCATACACGTTTCCTATGCACGCGGCCGTTACGGCAGTGCATCTTCATTAATATGCATGTGGTGCTGCTGCGCCATCTCTATGCCGCACGGTCGGCGCAAGGCTAACGCCGTCCTTGCGCCGAGCTTCATGAATCCCGGGGAGGGTGTGCATTCCCCAGTGCACTTTTTAAACATTATTCTAAACATCACACAGGAGAATTTAGATTTATTTAAATTGATATGATTATGGGTTATGGTTTGAATAACTTGGGTTGGAAGGATATTCTTGATAAGAAAGAGCATTTTCAGATCAATAAATTAGGAGCCCTATTTTTACAATGTTTAAATGAATATTAAATGTATATTAATATGTCTTTTATGTATTTAAATTTTTATAATATATATTTTTAACAAAAGATTTTTAATAAAATGTATGTATTTTAATTAAAAGATGTCACAGGGATCATTATATATACAGTGGCTAATGCCAGGTTTTTGTGATATAAAAAAATTAGACCACAATAAATCATTTCAAACCTTTTCCCACCTTTAATGTGACCTATAAACTGTACAATTCAATTGAAAAATAAACAAATCTGTTAGGGGAAAAAATATAAAAAATAAAAGATATACAATAAGCTGGTTGCATAAGTGTGGACACCCTTCAATACTTTGTTGAAGCATCTTTTGATTTAATTACAGCAGTCTTCTTGGGTAGCAGTCTATCAGCATGACACATCTGACTTGGCAATATTTGCCCACTCTTCCTTGCAAAAGCACTCCAAATCTGTCAAACTGCGACGGCATCTCTTGTGCACAGCCCTCTTTAGGTCACCCCACAGATGTTCTATTGAATTCAGGTCTGGGCTCTGGCTGGGTCATTCCAAAACTTTAATTTTCTTCTGGTGAAGCCATTCTTTTGGTGATTTGGATGTATGCTTGGGCTCATTTTCATCTTGAAAGGTGAAATTCCTCTTCAGCGCCAGATCCAGCTGAAGAAAAGCAACCGGAAAGCATATTGCCACCACCATGCTTCACCATGGGGATGATGTTCTTTTGATGATGCAAAGTGCTGTATTTGTGCTAAACATACCTTTTGAAAGTGTGGCCAAAAAAGTTCAACCTTGGTCTCATCAGACCATAACACATTTTCCCACATGTGCTTTTGGGAGACTTGATGTGCTGCTTTGCAAATTTTAACCGGGCCTGGATGTTTTTCTGTGTAAGAAAAGGCTTCCATCTTGCAAACCTACCCCATCGGACAGACATATGGAGAATACAGGAGATTGTTGTCACATGCAGTACACAACCAGTACTTGCCAGAAATTCCTGCAGCTCCTTCAGTGTTGCTGTAGGTCTCTTGGCAGTCTCCCTGACCAGTTTTCGTCTTGTCTTTTCATCAATTTTGGAGGAACATCCAGTTCTTTGCAACGTCACTGTTGTCCCATATTTTGTCCACTTTTTGATGACTGTCCTCATTGTGTTCCATGGTATAATAATGCTGTGGAATTTTTTTTGTACCCTTCTCCTGACTGATGCCTTTCAACAATGAGATCCCTTTGATGCTTTGTAAGCTCTCTGCGAACCATGGCTTTTGCCGTAGAAGGCAACTGAGTAAATGTCAGGAAAATCCTACTAGGACAGCAGATCTTTATTTGGGGTTAATCAGAGTCTCTTTAATTGATGGCAGGCGTGTACCCAAGATGACTGAATGCTGCAATTAAAGCAAAAGGTGCTTCAACAAAGTATTAGTTTAAGGGTGTGCACACTTATGCAAACAGCTTATTGTACGTTTTTTAATTTTTTTCCCCTAACAGATTGTTTTTTCAATTGAATTGTACAGGTTAAAGGTCACATTAAAGATGGGAAAAGTTTTGAAATGATTTATTGTGGTCTCATTTTTTTATATCACAAAAACCTGGCATTTTAACAGGAGTGTGTACACGTTTTATATCCACTGTATATTTTTATACTTTATTGATTTGCTTCCATCATGTGAGTTAAGCATACTTAGGAAGGCTAAGACCAAAACCAGTTTATGCTTTGAAGTTGATTTTTTTCTAAATATTATAATAAACCCTAAAGTTTTGGGTGTTATGTGTGCTGGCGGGCTTTGTTGTATGGATGATTTCATTTTTCAGCCATGCACCCTGGACTTTACGTACAAGGTTGGTGATAAGTGCTCTCACTGAGTGTTTTCTGGAATTGATTTACGTTGGTTATATACTTCTTTTTGATTTTCCATGGATTTGATGTCAGTGGTGAAAAACTTGGCTTTGGACAAAGATTATTTGGCCTTCTTAAGTGATCAGAGCAAGTGAGATGTACAAAACCATACAGGTACTGTTTATAATACTGTTACAGATGGACATATAAGAATTGATCAACAATTAACTGGGGCAACTAAAAAGCTAGGCTCTTTTGTCTGGCATTAGAAACTTCTGAAAGCTTATGAGCAGGCAAATGTTACATCTCAGTGCCTGAGAGTGTTGGTGGAATTGAATGCTTCCAACCCATATCAGTGATTTTTAAAGCAATGGAAAAATGTTCAACAAGCAGTGTCTCTTACGTTTTTCAAGATGCTTATTAAATTTTATGAAAGATAAATGGTTCAGTGTGAAAAAGATGTTAATCATTTGTGTCAGCAGGCAATAACAAGTGGCTAAAATTTCTCTAAATATTAAATCACTGTTATATACATTATATCAATTCTTAACCAATGTTTTCATATTATGTCTAATTTGGTATTATTATTGAAACTGTACATTTTTGTTTTCATATTATGTCTAATTTGGTATAATTTGGTATAATTATTTAAACTGTAGATTTTTCTGATGAAGTTTTGTGAAAAGAATGAAAGCGCTTACCAGTGGTTTGATTTTTAATGTTTTATTTTAGTTCCTGCTAAAGTGTTTGGATTATATTTATTGTGATCCATTTTTTGTTTTTATTTTTAAAGATTGTAAAATTATACTTTGAAGTTTTTCTCCTCATGCCTTTGCAGAAAATGGGCTCCTTCCTAGTTGGACTTTCCTGGTAATCAAATGTCAAAAAATAAAGAAATAATAAGATCAAATAATATTAGTGTGATGTTAAAAGTAGTCAATTTATTTGGATGTAACATCAGAAATGAGTTAGATTTACACCCATGCATCATGGTGGAAACATTAAATAGGGGAATAAGAAAAGGAAGAGAAAGTCACCTGGAAGATTTATACTTAAAACAATGAGGTTTCTACTACTGCAGTTGCGGACTCTTCCTCAGCAGGAGATACAGATATATATTATATATATATATATATATATATATATATATATATTGTTTCGCCAACAGAAAAAGAGGTAAAATTCCAAACCCTTTGGAGTCAAAAACAAGAGGGTAGATTGCAAACATCACAGGAATTTAGGGTGCCCTAGACATTTTACAACAACTAATGGGACAGATTTGACTGTTATTAATGTTCATAACATTTCTACTTACTGAAGTAGAGATTTCTGTGTTAAATAAACGGCTAAATTTTGCTCATACTGCCCCTATTTCAGAAATCAGCATGGTTCAAGATGTCAAAGTTTTCTGCCATCAATTAAATTTGTATGTTTTCTTTAAAAATAAAGAACAAAATAATCATGTTGGCTTTAGGATTAAAGCCTCAAATTTTCAAACTCTTGTTAACAAATGTGGCAGCTTTTGAGAAGTATATATTAAAGAAATTATATTTTAATTTTGATAAGAAAGTTGGTTAAAGTAAATTTAACAGATAAGGAGCATGAAGCTGTGTGAACTTTTTAAAATGAAAATCTGGTCATTAGCAATGTTGAAAAGGTTTGGCAGTAGTGGTTTTGAACTATTAGCAATACAAAAAGAAGGTTCATTTACAATTAAGTGATCATAATTTTATCAAAAGATGCATTTGGACTACACTAAAATATTCAGGGTTGAAAATGATCGATTTTTGAAGTTAGTTTTTGAGGAAGGTATCATTACCAAACAGGTTTTATATCAATTTTTGGTAGAGGATCTACCGGTGCAACATTTTTAAATGCCTAAAATTCACAAAAATGGAACAAATACTCCAGGATGCCCCACTCTTTCAGGTTTTAGATCCTTGACGGAGCCCATTTTGGCTTTTTATTTAAAACCTTTGATGCCTGTTATTCATTCTAGGATTAGTGATACTACACAACTTTTGAATATTTTATGGGATACAGAGTTGGATATGGGCTGGCACATGTACATCAGACGTGAAGGCTATGTATACTAATATTCCCATTGAGCTGAATTATTTGTTTTTTGAATATTGGCTAAATAGGACCAATATTTACAGCAGAGGTTTTAATACCTTTACTTCATGCCTCATGGAACACGTACTAACCTAGAACATATTTTATTTTTACCAGGAATGTTATTTACAACTTCGAGTAAATGTTGGATATATCCAGATCTTTTTATAAAGCATATGGAAGAATGTCTTATTTATGATGCCAGCCACATCTACATCTATGCCATGGATATATGGTATAGATATCTGGATGATTATTGGATTGCTTGGAAATCAGATTTGGAATTTCTGAATTTGTACAATATCTCAATGACAACACGGAGGTTTGGAATTTTATAATTTGAGACAAATTTCCTTTTTGGATATGTTAGTTGAGAAACAGCAAGGTGGCACCATGAGAACTACCCTTTAAAGAAAATAATTTCATATGAATTCCTTACTTGGGGCTACTATTTGTCATCCATTATGCTTTATTAATAACAACCCCTTTTCACAATATTATAGCATTAACAGGATTTGCTCTAGCCCAGATGATCATAATTTATTTTCAGCAGTTTAAACAGAGAGATGTTTGAGTAGGGCTTTTAATATAGTGCAATATTATCTCGAGCCCTGAAATGTGCGTTGAGATAAGAAATCAAGAGATGAGCAGCAGGCTGGTACTACTCAAAATTTATGACTGGTAACTCTTTCAGGAGGTAATCTATAAATACTGGGATATTTGAAGTGTTGGTTGTGAACCAGCTGATATTTTACCATCTAGATGTAGTTTTTTCTTATAGACAAGGTAAACCTATGGGTAATCTTTTTAATCATTATAAGATATCAACTAATGCTGCAGGGGGAGAACTAAATTGTTGGATGGTGAAACATTACGGGGATGTTTTCCTTGTGGTAGGTGCTCAGCACACAAGATTATTAAAAGTCAGGAATTTAATTCAGCCAATACTCCTAGAGTTTACGAACTTAAAATATTTATTACTTCTGATTTCCAATGGGTGATATACCAAATGTTGTTCAGCTTTTTTGTAGGTAGACACTAAAACAGTTTAAGACACACATTTCTGAACATCTAAGTGATGTTAAGTGTCATAAAGATTTTAATACCCTTTTCACACATTATTCTAAACATCCCACAGTGTAATTTAGATTTATTGGGATTGATAATATCAGTTTTCGTTTGAATAACTTGGATTGGAAGGATATTCTTGCTAAAAATGAGTATTTTTGGATCATTAAATTAGGGACCCTATTTCCACAGAGTTTAAATGAACATTAAATATATATTGATAAACATATTTTATATATATAAATTTAGTGTAACATACTTTAAGAAAATAATCTTTTTTTAAATAAAATATGTGTTTTACTTATGTCACAAGGTCAGAAATTACATATTGTTACATTTTATTGGCTTGCTTCCATCATGTGATTTTAGCATACTGAGGAAGGAAAAGATAAAACTGGTTTATGCTTTGAAATTGTTTCTTCCTATACGTTATAATAAAGACCAAAGTTTTGGGCATTATACTTGTGCTCTGGCTGGCTTTGTTTGGTATGATAAGAAAAAAAAAACCTATGCTGATCAAACAACAACCATACCAACAAAACGGAACTACTGCTAAGTAAACTCTGGTAAGATTTTAAAGGTGAAGCAGACAAGAATGGATGTAGAAAATGATTAGTCTGTCCTAACCAGACAGAAAAAAAAATAGAGTTATTCCTACCCATATGATGCTATAAAAAAACTGAGATCAATTTTAACATGTTATACCTAGCCATTTTCAAGATCCACTTCCTGAGTGGCACCAAAACATTTTTAGAAACAGAAACACAAATGGGATAACATAGTAGCTAGGTAACAAATGGGTTTCATGGCTAGGCTTAAAGTGCCCCACCAGAGAAGGTAAACTATGAGCTTATTAAACAACTTTGGAAGAGCTAGAGAGGGCTTCCTAGTCCAATGAATCCCACAGGACCAAAAGAAACAGTTTTTTTCAACCTTCTACAAGCAGTATGTTATCTCATAAGACAACAAAATAGAGTTCCACAAATAAAGCCATTCCAAGTTTTTAAAGAAAAGATTACAGAGGCAGAAAGAAGCCCAGGACTTAACAAGAAGAATGAGATATTTGGTGGATTTGAAATGATCATTAAAAGGATAACTACAGCCAAAAAAGCAGAAAACTAGACCCTCAGATGAGTAGGAGAATTCTACATCTAAACTTTCCACTAACAGGGACTAAAATGCGTAACTGTTTTTGTTATCATTTATATTCAGGTTTGTTCCTCTTTTTTTGTGTTTAGCTTATAAAGAAAAAAAAAAACATTAAAAATATAAGGAACAAGAGGACAGGAATGAAGACTTTGCTGCAAAAAAGTAGAAAAAATATCCCTTGAAGACAGAATTATCTCTTTGGATAGGTAAACTAAAGGTAACTATCATAATATCTTGGTGGGGAGTTAGGGCACCCTGCCAAAGAGAAGGAATTATATAATGGCACCTAATTAGTCAAGTAATACTGTTTTGCTTTGCATAAGTTTGAGATGAACAGCTGCTTAATAACAGAGTTACAGGTTCAAATTTTGTTTGGAAGTATTCAGAATGAGTGACCTTAGCTGGAAAAATAAACTACTGCAGTGGCATAAATGGATTTCAGAGGTATCTGAGTAAAGGAGGAGTCTCATAGTATGCATTTGTGGTCTTTCATCTGTACGTATCAAACAGAACAAGAAGGCAAGGAGAGAGGAATGGTTACTGAAAGGAATGATTAATTTATTCAGGTTATACCACAAAGAGGACTGGCTTTGGTCAGGGAAACCATGACGAGGTCAGAGGTGACTCCAGGGTCCTCCAGGCAGCCAGTTATTGGCTGGCTAGACAGCATTTGTCCAGACCAACAGTTCAAGCAGATAAGTCTTGCCCAAGAACATCAGCACTTTAGCTACAGAATTGAAAGTAAAACAGGAGTGGCAAAGAAGAACATTGTATGGATTTTCTAGAGAATACAAATGAAAATGTTAGATCAACTGATTTTTCTAGCAGACCATGCTTCAGTTATAGTGGATTTAGAAGCATGGGGGGTATAACAAACAGACACTGGTATTTCCCAATACACCCGTTAAAAAGAATAATTTAATAAATGGGTATCAGAGAATATTAAAAATTGAGACAACCTAAAGACTGAGCGGAAAGACACTATGGATGCAAAAGCAAAGGAAATGAAAATGTGTCCCCTTGGCATAACATATTCAGACTCAAAAGGAGGGCTGAAAAATACAAGGCAAGAAACAGAAACTGTCAAAAGAAAATAAAGAGCAGTTACTTATGCTAAAACACAGATGATGAATCATCTGGAAAATACAAGTGAATATAGATGTGTTGCAGTTAAAACAGTTACACTTTGACAGTCACCCAACAGTCATCCAACAGCATAAAAAATTACTGCCAAATGTATTTAAAGATCAATGAGGCTGTATACGCAATAAACAAATACTTGATACTATCAACAAAACAATGGTAATGCAATGGAAAACACATCAGATGAATGTTGTCTTTATTGTTGTTGGAGTTAAGCAATGAAAAAACATTTGATATGGAAAACTTGGTCTCAACAGGGATTATTTTAGCAGAATACAATATTTAGGATTTTGAATAAGTTGCTAGACTTAATGAGGATTTAAAGAAAAACTCCCCTTTAGAACAAAAAAAATCTATTTTTTCACTCTGTCACTGTTTTCTGAGTTATTGAACACCACAAAACCGCTTTGACTGCTTCTTATAGAATGTTAACAGGTTTTCTGCAAAACAGCTGTCGATGGGGCTTAATACATCAACATAATCTTATTTTTCTTCAAGCCTTTCTCTTTCCTATAATCCATTTCAAGTCTGCTTTATATGAGCATGCTAGACATAAGGAAGTAGTGGTGTATTCCCATTCCATTGACATATACAATGCGATTAGTGTCAGCAGTCACTGTCATCTTATATACTGGCTGTAACAGGGCTGCTTTGTTTACTTCTTGAATGGCCCTCATCTTTGTGTGTTTCAGGGCTTGATTTATAGTATACTAAGGAATTATACAGCTGCAACCAAAACAGTTTTTAAATTGCAGGTCTTTGTTTAAAGTATCTTTCTGTAGTCTAAGATGACTTGACAGCCCCTCCCCCTACACTTTGGTAAATGTGCTGATACTTAACAAGAATTAGAATAAAATATTTTCTGACTTTTCTCTAAATGTCACAGACATCTTTGATATTACATTCAAGTCATCTTACAATGTAAAGTGGTATTAAAGTTTAAAGCTTACCATTTCAATACTGTTATGCTGCTTATGTAAATTTGCCAAAAGAAGTGACAACTGTCTTTGAACCACTGACTGATCCAACTGCTCTGTTTTGCTATGAAAGGCATGGCTACATTGGAAACAGCTGTGAATGGGTGTAAGTTCTCTTCCTCTCTGCAATAAAGACAATGGAAAACAGTTTCACACCTCTATGTCTTGCTTACAGCAACCGGAGCTCTGTCTGTGGTATGCCACGCAAGTGTATTCAAATTCCTCTGCAACTCATGTGAGGAGTTAAGCTTTAAAAAAGTGGGTGGTCTTTCCTTTCCTTTGATACCAAAGTAAGGAAATGAAAGTTTTATAAAGTACAAGCAGGTTTCAGGTACTTACACAATACTGGAATAATATTGTAGTGAGAAAAGCACCCTTAGAGTTGAATTAAACTGTAGGAGAAGGTGGAGTTTTCCTTTAAGGAATATGAAACTTGTATAAAAATAGGAGGGAACCCCGTCAGAAAAAAGATTCCATCTATCTAGAAGGATGAAGTAAGGTTGCTTGCTTTCTTTGTTGCCATTTCCATTATAGCATGAAAACCACAAGCAGCACAAATGAGATCATCACAAGTGCAAGAAGGGAACAAGTGAAATGTACGCCAGGAAAAAATAAGCACATTATTTCATTTGCAAGTAATGCCAACCAAAACTCAACAAGGTATATCAACCCAGTCTGGATTATTAGCCAGCTTCAGACATACTAGGATACAAACTAAATCAGGCAAAAATATAAAGCAACACTAATCAACTATGGTCCCACACAGGGACTAGTACAACACATCTATGATGTAAAGAGAGAATTAAACAAGTAGGGATCTGGATAATGAGAGGTACAGATCCGACAGCAAAAGAAATGTGGAACAAGACAAAGCAAAAAAAAAAATCATTATGAAACCAAGGATGTGGCAGACAATGACTATGGACAAAAACACTGGTACAACATGGTCAGACTCAATAAAAGTAAATCAAGAATCTTTGTATCTGGGAAGGAAAAAGAGCAAGGTTCACCTGAGAGAAACTGTTTTTCCCTGGAGATTCAGGGTGGAGGAGATGTAAGGATGCCAGGTTTAAAAGAATAATTTGCGTCTACCTAGTTGCAATTTGTATACATCACACAACCAGAATAGCACACCTTGAAAAGGAAGCAAATACCATTGACTCAGGGTGGGGGGAAGGAGACAACAAAGAAAGATTAACTTTAGAGTACAGGCAGCAAAAAAGGGGACACTAATAACCAAACAGAAGACTGCATATAATATATAAACTCAATAAAGACCTAACAAAGCTTATGTTTTCACTATGTAATACTTTAAAACCCTGCAGAAGATTTAAGGTATTAAACAGTGGAGATGTTATTTTGCTGGGTCTTCCTTGTAAAGTGCTTTAAGTGACTTCTTCCTCTTTGGTAAACACTGGGGGCAACATCCCAATAAATAAATAAAATCAGGTCAGAAAGTGACAGAGAAAAGAGAGATTATGCTGCATATAGGACTAGGACAGACCAAATCAGCTGGAGGTAAACAGAGGAAAGCTACACATAGGTGGATAAGTGTCAAAAGAACTAAGATATTGGGAAGAGCTCAAACAAGGGGAGAAATGTTAGAATGGGGAATATTACAGCAAAAATCTAATATGGATACAATGGAAAAATTACTGTTTCAAGGTCTTATGAAAGACTTTAAATAAAGAGACAGAGAGAAAGAAAAGGATTTGAAGATGCCCATCCCAGTTAAATGTTTAATAAAACCAAGGAGAGAGAATGCAAAATGTAGAGTGGTAGGTAAGGCATTCAAGATCCTGACTGATAATTGCATCAGTCAAATGTTCGCCACAAGACTTCTTCAGAATAAAACCAGTAATTGTCCAAATCCATTTAAATTAGAAACAACTGAACTCACGTGATCAAAATGCGATATAGTATTGGTTAAAAACACATGAAAACAAAATGTCACAGTGCTCCTAAATGCATATTATAAATGAAAAACTCATAAAAATGCTTAGGTGGACGTTTTTAAGAATTCAAAACCCCATCCCCCTTAACATAGTAAAATAAAATTAAGCTTGCAATTCATTTAATTAATTTTATTTTACTATGTTAAGGGAGATGGGGTTTTGAATTCTTAAAAATGTCCACCTAAGCATTCTTACGAGTTTTTCATTTATGCTATGTATTTAGGAGCACTGTGACGTTTTGTTTTCATGTGTTTTTAACCAATACTATATCACATTTTGATCATGTGAGTTCAGTTGTTTCTTATTTAAATGGATTTGGACAATTATTGTTTTTATTCTGAAGAAGTCTTGTGGCGAACGCCTGACGAAAGCGATAAATTGTATTAAAAAGTCTGTGGTTTGATTGCCAGTGTCTTTGCTTATTTACTTCTTAGTGTTTTTATACTGCTGGTTATTGCATCAGTCAAATGCAGAGAACTGCAGAGGTTTAGGGAGCTTTCATTATCTACTTTGTAGATATGTCTCTATTTACCTTTGAATGCCTTCCTTAGTTTTTTCCTTTGCTATCTCTAAATTCACCCCACTCTTCACAGTGATCTGTTTACCACTTTTCATCTATTTCACTTTATTTCTATACAGAAAAATGACTCTTCACATTTCCCTTACAGAAAATCTCCCATTTCTCAAATTCCACATCTTCAAACGTTATTCCTTTTTAAACACTTTTATTAAATTGTTAGTTAAGACATAGGCAAACATAGATTAACAGAAAAGTAAACAAACCATTTTAAGATTTGTTTCCATTTGCATACATTATACATCACATATTTTCTTTCCCTGTAACTATCATCAGTTAAACATTATTGCTGAATGGCTGCCTTCCCTTAAACCTCACTCTTCCTCCTCTTATACATTATTTAGCATGTATTGTTCCCACAATTTCCATTTAATTCTATGTAATCTGCTCCTTCTCTTTTATAAAGATCTCTCTTCCAATTCTTTTATCTCTTTTAAGATATTCAATATTTTAACTACAGTCAGTTTAGATTAAGACTTCCATTTTCTAAAAACTGATTTTTTTGGCAGCCAACAGAATTAAACTTAATAAGGCCTTACTATATGTAGGCAGTTCAGATCCTGTGTCCCAGCTCAAAAGAATCATTTCCTTAGTTACATCCATTTGCTTAACCAATATTTCTGACAGAGTACCCTGTTCTGAAATTTTAAAATCTGCCATCTCATTACACTACCATATGCTCCCAGTTATCTCTCTCTTCCCCATCACACTTCCAACATTTCTATCTACCCATGGAAAAGTTATCTGAAATCACATTGGGGTATAAAATTACCCAAGCAAATACCTCTGGACTATGTTGCATACTTGACAGACATACATACGGCCTCCCATTGTTCTCTTGTAAATTACTTTTCCAGTTTCTCTTCCCAATGTTTCTAATCTATTCTAATTGAGTCTTATAGTTATCATGCAATACTTTACATCTGCTACTAATTATCCCTTTTTAAACATCAGCTTTTGTTCTAGATTCAACTAAAAACTCTACCAGAGCAGGTCCTTCACTTCCTTGGTAGGGAAGCTGTCTCTAGCATACAATCCAAAAGTCTTCTTGGCCTCATCACAGGCTATTTTCTTTCCATCTCTAGATATTTGTTCTCAATACCTTGATTCTTTTGCTAGTTTTATCAAATAAACTCTAGACCCTCTCTTGCCTTTTTCCTCTATCCTTACTTGCAGTCATTCCTATTGGCAAAACCTCCTTTCTCCATTCTCGTGTTGTCTTATTTCTTATAATATATCTTGCGACTATATGACTATAATATTCTGTATAGTTGCCATGATTCTCCTTAACAGACTGCATCCAAAATCCCACTCTCTCCTTATTTTATGAACATCCGCCTACTTAATCATCACCCCTTTCCATTTTGAATTATAATCTTCTGATTGTGTTATGTACATGAGGCTTAACTGTGCAACTCTAAAATATCCCTTCATATTAGGTAATCCTGAGCCACCTTGTTCTACTGGAAGGATCAAATTATACCAATTAGCTCTTTTCCTCTTCCACTTTCAGATAAATCCCTTTACCTCTTTATTAATTACGGTCTATAACTTCTCTAGTTGATAAAAAAATATGCTTGACCTGTATATAAAACTATGGTAACTAAAAACATTTTCACTGCTTGCATCTTGCTATCCATATCCATAAACAAGAGCTTCCAGTTTATCAGTTTTTGTATTGTCTTTTGGTTAGTCTCTTCTTAAATATCCTTAGCTGGCATAAATACAGATATTGCTGAACCAATTCATATGTGGTACATAATTTCCAGCAATAGCCTTTGTTTTATCTTCATTAGCTTTATACCCCAAAATACTTGAAATAGTTTCAAAATGTTCCACAACACTGATATATTCTTTAAGGATTTGTCAGGTACAGAATAATATCATCCACAAATAAAGTCAATTTTTCTTGCCTACCACACCAATTATATACTTGAATTTCTGAGTCCTTTATTTTCTTTGCCAGTGGCTCTAAATAAAAAGCAAATAAAAGGGGAAAGACATTCCTACCTGGTTCTTCAGTTTACACACAACTTATCAGAGAGGAACCATCACACTTTAATGTTTACCTCCAATCCTTCATATATCCTACCAATTAGCTTCATTACTGCATCAGAGAATGGAAATGATTCCACTGCCCAACTCATAAAATCCCAGCCTACTCTAATGAATGCATTCTTGACTGTGGTATTTTCTTATATTCTGCTTCCTCTGGATCATCATGATTTATTAATGTTAAATGTTTGCCTCCCCTCCACAAAACCACGTTGTTCCATATTGATCAATTCTGGCATCATCTTAGTCATTCTTTTAGTTAGTACAGATATAAATATTTTGTAGTTATGGTTTAACATTGAAATGGGTCTATATGAAGCTGGATCTCATGGATCTTTACTGTCTTTAGGTAATATACAGACACTACAGCTTTCTTCCATGATGTTGGTGTTTCTCCTCTTTTTAAACTACTGTCAAAATCTTCCAGATCTTTATCACTTTCTTCCCTCCCAACTTCCATGTGAATACCATCTGTTCCTAGAAACTTTCCTGAAGATTTAATATACATTACAATTTTGCATCTCATCTCCTCCTATCTTAGCTGTTAGTTGTCGAGTCTCATCTACCTCTATTTAGCATACTTAAGTCTTCCATAAATATTTCTATTTGTGCCTTTTTTATTTTGACATTCCTCTGCTTTATATGAATTTTCATAAAATTTCTGAAAAATACCTCTGCTCTGGTTACTGTTCTTATTATATGCTCCCTAAGTTTGGCAACAACTCTTTCTATGTTCTGTTGCCTGTTATTGTGCTAAAAGTTTTGTGCTCTGGAGTTATTATCAAAAAAACAGTTAACAGCAGGCTTTCTAAACTTGTCCAGATACTCCCTTATTTTATCTTTGGCACTCTGCATTTGTATCTCCTTTTTTTCTGTGAGATTACCCTTATTCTGCAATACTTTAAACTTTGTTAGCCCCTCCAAGTAATTCCTATTACTTCTTAACCATATCTCTTTTTTACCCTATTTTTAAACTTCATTTTTATTTTACCCCTCTCTTCTATTTTTCCTAATAACTCTCAAATAATTTCCACCCCCCATTCCTTAAATTCTTCTCTTTTCAGCAGGTTGGTAAGAAAGCAGCAGTGTCTCATTTTTGCTTCCTTACCCTGCATTTTTATCTTAGATTTTATTGCTGCATGATCTGAAATAGCTACCAGATGTGTACTGAAGCTTTCAACTAAATAAATCCACATATCCCTGGGAAATATAACTTCTATCTTGTCTAGTCCAGTTATTGTACCTTGGCGCGTGATCTGAAATAGTTACTGGATGTGTGCTGAAGCTTTCAATTAAATGCACATATTCCTTGGAAATATAATTCCTATCTAGTGTAAGCCAGTTATTGTACCATGGTAAATAATATGTAAATTCTGTCAGAGTGCTTATTAGTGAAATCACATCTAGCATATATTTATACAGAAATCTTCCCTCTTTTGTAAAATTTTCCCTTATAGGTCTTGATACGTCCTCTCTATTGCAAATCAAGTTCCACTACACACCTATAAGTAATATCTCTTGCTGAAAGCTGATTATTTCTCCCAAAATCTTCTTAGTCTTTGGAACAGCTGGTTTTGGTGGAATATAAATACATACCAACATAATATTCCTCCCTTGCCAACAGCCCCTTACTACCGCAAGTCTACCACTATTGTTTCTTTTTCCCTCTTTTATCATTATTGGGGCCTGGCAATTAACATAATTACTCCTCTTTTCCTTTACCCCTGATATTCTACTGAGTATCCATCCTGAAATCCTTTCTTTGTCAAATTCATGCTCATTTATTTCACTTGCATTTCTTAATACAATTCAATACTCTCTTTTTTGTCTATACCTGTAAAGCCATTCATTTTCCAAGATAATATGGGTAGTATAGGCATTATGATAAAAAAGCTACTGAAGATAATATGGGTAGTATAGGCATTATGATAAAAAAGCTACTGTTCCCACCTAGGATACATATAATTTTTTTAATATGCATTTACAGATGTGTGTTGTATGCCACACTAATCTTTGCCAGGCTGATCTTTTATACAGTTGTTTCTTAAAATCTACATTTGGACCTATGTCACATTTTTCAAGACTTTTTGTTTTAATGAAAACCTTCAAAATGCTAACTACATTTTCAAAACATCCCCAGCTGTATTAACTTAGAACAAATGCACAAAACTATGTACATCTCTAAAATACTTTATTCTTGACACTTTTTGGCATCATGACCTAGTTTTCCACAGTTTCCTAATCCTACAATTAGTTTTATCATATCCTTACTTACTGCAACATAATGCTTTAATTCTACATAAGATTTATTTTTTAGTAGAGCTAGGAAGGTACACAATGCAATAATCCTCACTATTCACTGTCTTGTATTTGAGTCTACTACTAGACTCCTACCAGGTCTTGTAAACAATGCACTCATAATGTGTATATCCGTATCCCTTAATAACAATGCTATTCCTGAATAGGTGTCACCTTGTGGTGTCCAGAAATCCCTACCTTACCACATTAACTCACACTATTCTCTTTGTTCTTGATATATAACAACACATATTATTTACACACTAAATAATCTGGCCTCAACTATTTATAGCATTACAGTACTACAGTTATTGTAAGCAAACGTCTTACCTGCTAACATGTAAAGATAAATCAGATGTTATAATTTCCCCTTGCCACTATGTCCATTCACATGTTTCCTACCCTTTCTATCTTTTTACTACCTACTGTACCTTCTGTTTTCTCCTCCATACTACTGGTGTCAGTGCATTCTTTATCTTCTGTGTCCATTCATACTTACTTTGAATTTCAGTCGTCATTTCTTCCAATACAGTTTTAAGTAAATTCAATGGGTCATTCATATTTACAATACAGTCGTTTTCTTCTAGCACATTACTTCTGTCAATGCCCTGTGTATTATCAATTTTAGTTACATTTGCATATTATGCAACATATCAATATAACCTGTTTTACCATCAGTCAAACCATACCTAATCCTCACCGCTACATTTTCCACAATGCAATTTGAAATATTTTATTACAGATCCCTTTTCCCCAAATCACATGCAGTTTTGACATTCACTAATTAAATACTCCAAATCACCACAGAAAAAGCACAACCTTTTGGCTGTTCCCTGTAATGTACAGTTTGCTGTTATAATTTGTAATTGACAAATAAACCACAAAGTCATTGATATCCTATAGAAAATAGTGATTACATAGTTCAACTTTGCAGTGAACCTGACCAGGAACAGCTTTATCAGTGGTGAACTTGACCAGGAACAGCCCTGTCCAGTTTGTATTGATAGAAGCCATTCAAATATGGTCCAATTGCAAGCTAATCCAAGCCTCCCAACCCTAGTCTATATATAATGCTCACCCAAGACTTTTTTTCATTCCATGTACTGCAGAACAGCTCTCTTCCAAGCATCTTTGTATATCCCTTCATCAGTCCTAAACTGTAAAACAATCGTCTACTTAATTTATATCATTAACATCCTTCCAAAGTGAGAACATTTAGCTGAACAGTTGCACAAGTGTGCCTGCTAACTCAAACATTTCAAAGGTAATGTCTACAAAAATATCTGAACTGAGGTGTATGTCCTTATCTATAAAGAAAGTAGCTTAAGAATAAAGTACCATATTACATACCTGGTAAATTACAAACCATTTTAGGTCTTAATTAGATCAATTACCTTTTTTTTTTTTTTTTTTTTTTTAAATAAAGTCCTTTTATACATTTCCCTTGTCTATTGCAGTCTTGAAGATTTCACGTACACAGCAAATGCTATCAGTGTTCTGCCCCTGCTGGCAAATCCTGCTTCTCTGTACATTGCTTGCATCACCACAACTCTGTTTCTCCACTTCATTTAAGCTCTCAACTCACATGCAAGAAAATGAGCCTAAAAGCACTACAAGAGAATAAACTGCATCTCCATATTTATCGGAAGGGAATTTTCTCTCCACTACTTCAGCTTAGGACATTTTACTTCCAGAAGAAGGTTCAGAAATACTCACCATTATAAATAATTTCTCACTGTCCATGTCACCTTGCAATGTTATGATTTCCACCTTTTTGTTATATCCAAGAACAAAAGCAATATTATACAAAACACTTTCAGTTATTTAAGCATTTGTACATCAAAAACATCTGACCTTGTTCCTGTACTTCTGTCTCAGATTACATTATTTCCATCACACTGGGGTCTGAATGGAGAGATAATAAAATCAGCAAGAAAAGGAAAGTGGTATTGCTGGAACTGAATTCATCTTCATGTCTTGGTGAACACCCAGGTTTTGTTTTTTACAAAATCTCACCAAGATGTCACTCAAATATATAGACTGTAGTTTATATAGCATATATCATGCACCTAAGTAGTTTAAAAAAAAGACAGCTTGATGCACAAGTCCAAGGATAAAAAAAGTGCTCAATCCTGGTATGTCCACTGGTGCCAGGACTTGAAAAAATGAAAGTGTAGAATCCGTAAGACATGGAAACATTCCTACAAAGGGTTAGGTCAGGTTCAGAAGGAGGATGGCCCCCCTGTTGTAGAAGTAAGTAGTAGTCCTCGAAAAACACAAAAAACTGACAGGCCAAAAAGAGCCATAAAGATGACAGAATAGACTGCTGAGGATAAGGAAGAAATTATATACTGTTATTATTATGCAAGAAGCTCAGAATTTCCACAGACAGAAAATATTTGGAAAGATTAAGAGAGAAATTAGAGAAAAGAAAAATATTTGAACAAGAAAAAAATTGTCCAATTCTTTAAACGCAAATTTGCGTTCATTAATAAAACCATCTATTAAAAACATTATACAGACCAAGAAACTCTGAGCCGTTTGGAAAAAGAAGTGACAGAGGAAGTGTGAAAATATAAAGAACAAAACCTGGAGATTTTTGAAAGATATAAAAAAGAAACATGAACATGGGAAAGAGAGATCTGATAAGGTGCAATATTTATGCAAAGGAGAAAGCCAAATCAATCAATATAAAAAGTAGCTCCAAAGATATTTGAAGAGAAATACAAAGTCACCTAGATAGGGAAAATTTCACAATACAAAAAAGTAAGATCACAAAGGTGGAAAGCAGAACAGAAGTTTAATAAAGTAGATGTTAAACAAATAGAAGCTGAAGTTATGGAATACCTGCAAAATGAAAAGATATAGTCAAGAAAGTCTAACACATGTCATGTCACAGCACAAGGTAAAGTACAGTTGTGTAAGCTGAACTTACCATAACAGTAGACATTTGAATGATCATTGCTGCAGTAGCCTTAGCTATATGGGTTATATCCTGCCAAGGATATGACAGCAGGCCAGCCTCCAAAGATTCAGAGCACATTCCATGTACCCAAACTGTCAAGCATCTCAAGCTGAGCTGATTAAAAGACAAGTTTGGGTGCGAAACCCTTCAGAGCTTTCCTGCCAGCAGAAAGAGGGAGGCTGAGCCCTGAAAGGACAAGACTAGGAATAAAAAAAATAAATAAATAAATGCTCACATCCTGGAATAAAAAACACACCAAAAAACATGGGGGGGGGGGTGGACGAAAGGAGCAGCTACTGCAACATTGACCATTCAAACATCTACTGTTATGGTAAGTTCATCTTATACAACTGCACTATGTTCATCATATTGATCACTGCTGCAGTAGCCCTAGCTACATGTATAGATTACCACAGCTAACTATATTTGAGAGGTAGAAGAAGGGTCCAGGAGCCCCTGGAGAATGGTCCTTGCAAAGCATAATCTACACCTAGAGAAGGAATCCGGCTTATAGTGTTTTGTAAAAGTATGTACAGAGGACCAAACAGTAGCTTCTAGAATACTTCTAGAATCCAACTCTTTCCAAAAAGTAATAGAAGAAGCCAAGGTCCTTGAGTATAACAAAAGATAATAGCATTAAACAGCCATTTGGAAATAGTCTGCATTTGACACCTGTTATCCCTTCTTCTTACCTTCAGAATAAATTAAAAATTGTTCCAATTATCTGAAATATTTACTTCTGTCAAGATGCCGAGTTGTTTGTGGACATCCAAGGTATCGAGTACCTTTTCTCTCTCATTTTTAGGTTCAGGAAAGAACATGGGGAGATGGATAGTTTAACATAGTAAATTCGGATACCACTTTAGGCATAAAATAAGGATCAGTTCTCAAAGAAACCCTGTCCTTGTGGAAAATGGGGTAGGGCTGACTCACCATAAGAGCTTGCAATTCCGATAACATTCTTGCAGAGGTCAGATCAATAAAACTGTTTCCATGTTAATAACCTCAAGTCAGGCAAATTAACTGATTCAAATGGAGCAAGTGTTATTTTCTCTAACACAAAATTAAGATCCCAAGCATGTCTCCTATGCAAAACCTCTTTCAAGAACATTTTAACACACGACTGCCTTGAAAGAGGATGATCCATGGGCAGACATGCTGAAATGGCCAATTAATTAACCCTAACAGAAGAATAAGAAAGTCCACAGGATAGTAACTCACACAAATATTGTAAAACAAAAGAACAACTATCCCTGAATGTGCACTGGTTATGTTATTGACACCAAATAGAAAACCTTTTCCATTTGCTAATATACGACCTTCTAGTAGCAGGATTTCTTGATTCCATTAGTTCCTGCTGCATGTCCTCAGAAAACAGCTGCCTAAAAGGAATTAAGACCCGATCATCCAAGCAGTCAATTGAAGATGATTGATGCTGAGGTGTTTATAGGTTCATGGATTAGTACTAAGCTAACTGCCCTTGTGAGCCATTTTAAGCCTAGCCAGTTATCCCTTGTGAGACTCAAACCCTGCACCTTGTGTTTGTAAGGCAAACACTTTAACCATTAGGCCACCCTCCCACTTTTTAACATGCGACTGCCTTGAAAGAGGATGATCCATGGGCAGACATGATGAAATGGCCAATTAATGAACCCTAACAGAAGAATAAGAAAGTCCACTGGATAGTAACTCACACAAATATTGTAAAACAAAAGAACAACTAGCCCTGAATGTGCAAATGTGTATCAAACACCCCTAATGTTGTGCAAGTAAATCCATTCTGTGAGCAAGCTTGTGGTAATTACCCCTGGCCATTTCCAAAAGAAAGGAAAAGCACAGCTACCTGGGCCAAAAGGAAGTTATCACAATGATCTTGGGGAATTCCTTTTGAATCTTCAGGAGTACTCCGAATACTAGTGCAAAGGGTGGAAACGCATATAGGGACATTCCTGTCTAAAGAAAAGAAAAGACATCTGTCTTCCAGGCCTTCTTGCATGGAGTCCTAGAAAAGAATTTTCCCAACTGATTGTTCACACATGAAGCAAAGAGATCTATTGAGGAACTCCCCAAAGATGGATCACATCTTTAAAGACTCCAGAATCTAGTTTCCATTCGTGAGGGTCTGCCCTGGTCCTGCTCAGTTTGTCTGCCACACGGTTTTGCACTGACAGAATGTAGGATGCCTGCAGAGTGAGATTGTTCTGTGAAGCTATATCACAAGCTAATATGACTAGCTGCAAAGAGGGTGTAACCTGGTTTCTCCTTGCTTGTTGATGTGCCACAACAACGTGGTTTTGTCTGTAACCATCTGAAGAGGTCCCGGGGACCATAGATGGGTCACAGAATTAAGTGCATCGATTTTTTAAAAAGCATCTCCTGGATATTTATGTGCTTGCATCTTTCCTTGGTGTACCAAACCCCCCTGCACTTTTATATCTCCTGAAAATGCTCTCCAAGCTAAGTCTGAAGCATCTGTAGTGACTGGCTGCTTTGGAGCAGGGAGGGATAAGGGTAGACCTAGATTTAAGGATATCTGTTGTCTCCACCAAGTGATTTCTCTTCTGACAACACCAGTACTGGGATCTAAAAAGATAAGAGGTGTTGATGTTGGGATCAAAGAAATTTCGGATACCACTGTATTTTTCTCATGTAGAGCCTTGCCAGGGATATCATGAGAATCACAGATACCATGAGATTCAAAATCCTGAGGCATTCCCTCACAGTGACTGAAGTCTTGAGTCAGAAAACATCAGAAATAGATCTACATAAAGAACTATTTTTTTCCTGTGGAAGAAAAGCTCTTTGAACTGAGGTATCTAGCGGACATCCCAGGAACACAATGCTGTGTGAGGGAGTCAAGAAAGACACTTGATTTTTTTTTTTTGAATCCCAGCTTCCCTCACCCAAGAGAGAGGTTCCTAACAGTTTGAAAAAGACACTGCAAAGAAAAGCAAGTTGTCTAAATATGGAAAAATGTGGATAACCCTGTAGCCTGCAATAAGCTATAAAATGGAGCTAG
This sequence comes from Protopterus annectens, assembly GCF_019279795.1. Taxonomy (NCBI): domain Eukaryota; kingdom Metazoa; phylum Chordata; order Ceratodontiformes; family Protopteridae; genus Protopterus; species Protopterus annectens. Next base: position 1,599,529,771 of record NC_056737.1, on the reverse strand, counting down.
GTATTGTGGACACTCTTGATGCAGTGGATACTCAAAAGGGTAATGCAGAGAACTGACAATGTGATCCAGACACAGAAAACCTTAAGAAATGTCTGACGTCTGGATGAATAGGGATGTGATGATAAGTGTCTAAAGTCTAATGTTACCAAGAAACTTGAAAGAGAAAGAAGAGGTAACAGGTTGTGAAGTGACATTGTTTTGAATTTGGGTACTATCGCAAACAGGTTTAGGAAAGAAAGATCCAGAAGTGGTATCCAAGCATTTTCTTTTTTTGGGACTAAGATCATCCTTGAATAAAACCCCTTCTCCACCTGGGAAGGAAGAACTGACTATCATTCACTGGGACAGCATATGATGAAGAACTAGTGTAAACAAAACAGTCTAATCTGCAGAATGAGGAATGCCCCCCTAAAAAGGAGGAATTTCCTCCCACTGTCATGTATAACCCTGACAAATGATTTTCAGATCCCATTTGTTTGAAACATTCTGTTACAACAGAGCAAATGGAGATTCAGACTTACTGAATGAGAAAGATGGCCAGGGTGGGAGGGGGTCACAAAGTCTCTTTAACAATCATTAAAATTTGTTGGAGTGTCCTTCGTTTAGGGAGGTTTAAGACTTATTTTGGAACCTCCTTGCCACCACTTCTTAAATATCTCTTTACCTGAATTCTGTTGAGACTATTTATTCTTTTTGATCACCTCTGCAGCAGAGGGGCCAAACACCTATTTATTATTTTTGATCACCTCTGCAGCAGAGGGGCCAAACACAAAATCTCTATCCAAGGTAGACTTTAAAATCTCATTTTAACATCACCTGGAAGGTTCTGAGAATGCAGCCAAGCAAACCTCCTTACAACTGTGCCAGTGGTGATAGCCCTGGAATATGTATCAACATTGTTCAATATGTACAAACACTCTGCAAATAATGAGTAGTGACCTGTGCAATGGAAGAAACTAAGTTTATAAAGCAGATTTTTCTTCACAAAAATAAACTGTTGATAAAACATTCCTCATATTTTCATAATATGTCAGAATATAATATATAAGCCTGACAATTTAAAATTCTGAAATTCAAAGTCGCAGAAGTATAGACTTTTTCCCCAATACCTATCAAAAAGCTTCCCATCCTTATTAGAATGAGTACGACTAACTAAGTGCTTAGCAGCAGAGAAGTCAACTAAGGTTATAGCTGCTGGGTCAGGTTTGTGAATGATGTGTAAAACTTTAAGAGAGAATGGGGAACTTACATCCTATCTGCCTTTTTTGATGGACAGCTGACTAACTGGAAAATTACAGGCAGTAAGGCACATGCTCAGTAAGAACTGATAAGACAGTACTGCACTGGAATTAACTGGAAACAACTGAAATGAGACTGAAGCGAAAATCTTTATCTGTTAATTACCCAAACTCATGCTGAACAGGTGGCAGTCTCTCCTTTATGGGCCAAGTCTTGTGCACTTTTCAGAATGAATTCTCCAAACATTGTAGTTCATTTAATAGGGCTTTATTAGATGTTCACAGTATCCGAATAATGTCTTCATTAACAGTGATAATAAGCAATAAAAATCTGTAGAAATGCTGGGATGCCGATTAGCATCCAAAGTTACTGCACGTCATATTCTGACTGTCCTGAACAACGTAAACTAAAATAGTCTTTATTTGACCTGTCTTCTGTACTCAGGCTCAAGTAACTGTATTGTAGCTTAATCTTCTCTGTAATGACAGGTTGAATGAACTAACTAACCTTAAATGAACTTCTATTCTGAACACAATATATTATATTGCTTCAGTCCAGTAATTTTCCTTTGTAAACTGCATTCTGTCCCCCTAACCTTGGTCTCAGGCCTTGTCTCACATGTGCTTTGTTTAACATTCTATTAAGGAACATTCTGAAGTTGGCAAGACTGTATCCTTCCCTTGAGAAAAGAACATTCTGTATTTCTGTATTTTCTGCCCATTACATGCTTATCTTTCCTTTCTAATAAACTGTATTACTCTGAAACTGAATGCATACATTTCTGACACTACATATTTTACCTTTTTGTCTGCTTAATGCCTAATAACTACTTTAAAAATGGAGATCCCTAATCTAACAGTTGCTCATGAGGTCCCTGAAGAAAGTCTATAGGGACCTACTTTTGAAGTTACCTTACTGTAAACAGCTTTATGCTACCTGATTCATAATCTGAAAATTTTTTTTTAGTTGGTAAATAAACCTGCAATTTTGACCACTAGGTGTCATTTGAGCCTTTATGACCTGTTTTGATTGAAGTCTCTTAACTTTATGATTTAATTATAACTAGGCAATTGTTTTTCTTTATCTGGTGGATAAACTTGCAATTTTAATTTTGACCACTAGGATTGAAGTCTATATTAACTAGATTCATAGTTTTTAGTCTTAAATCTAAATTCTGATGTACGAGTGATATATCCAAGACCTGCATATTATTTTGAAAATGAGTATCTTTTAATTTTGTGGCTTTTAAAGCTGATTAGAAGCTGCCGTACATATTCTTAAGTTAGACAGAATATAAACTATTAACCCTGCCTATTTTTTTCCCTCTCTGCATGCTGTAATGGTAAAATTCTATGTTTTTACCATATGAACTGGTGCCTTAGTGTACCATGATGTCTCTGTCTTTTAGCAAATTAAACTTTTTTTCTGTTGTTCATAGATTTAAATCTTTAAACATTGTACTTTCTTTTTATTGCATAGCCCATCAAGCATGATGGCTATTTTCTGAAGACTAACTGAAATTGGCACTAAAGAGGTAACTTTATAAGTTGTCTTGAAGTATAATTACTATATGTTGCATTAACTTGTGTCTATAAATTAATATTTAGATTTGCTCTATAATGCTACTTATTTAGATTTGCTCTATAATGCTACTTACCTTTTCTTAACTTTTATATGCGGTAATAAATGTCTTCCTTCTAAATTTGTGTCTGAAATATTCTATGAATATAATTGAACACCTCTAAAGCAGACAGAACAGGAGGAATGGGTGTAGGTTCTGGAAAATCCTTCTATAACATCTCATGCTATTTTCTGAGGGACTAAGAAACCTTTCAAGAATGTTCTAGCAATAGTATCAGATAAAGAGAAACCCCCACAGGGAGAATCAGAAAGAGAGCTCTCCTGAGAGTCTGAATCAGAAATTTGAGGACAAAACCCTGAAACTGTCCTTGCATCTTCCTGGTCAGATTCAAAATCTTGAATCTTTTCCAGAAAGGGTGTATCCCACTTTCTTTGACCAGAAACTACTCTAAAAGAAGGAACAATTGCCTGAATTATACCCTGAGCCAGTCCCAGTAAACTAGTCCTATCCAAAGAAATCAGAGAAATAGATAAAAAAAAAACAGAAAAACAAACATGTAACAGGAAAGTTAAACCAATCATGTTACTAATGATGGGCACAGCATTCTGACATAAGGAAACCTTCCCTATTTCCTCTCCCAGGACTGACAAAGAGTGGCTATCCCCTGCCTACTGAGGGGACCCCAACAGCACTAGAGGAAGTGGCTAACCCCAGGCTATAGTTTCTGTAGATGCTACACCAGAGAGAGCCGGGATAAAAGATGAGTTGTCTAAGGCCACAGTAAAGTCACCCACCTGCAGCTGAGGCAAATTGCTAGTCTCCTGTGGTGGCAAAGGCTGTTTAACGTTTTCTTTTATTGGCTGAAAGACTGTGGGAGTGACAATCTGTTCCACAGTCAAACTAAAAATGGTGACTATATCCTGGGGTAAACAAGCAACAATGCCAGTAAAGCTACCAGTCCACAAAAGGATTTTTTTTTACCTTCAACCTTAAAAAAGCACAGTTTTTCCAGAAAAAGTAGTTTAGCAGTAAGATAACACTTCTCTGACAGAAATAATGACCGATCCATTTAAAAGTATGTTACAGTCTCAAGACACAGCACTCCTAGCTTTAAAATAACTTTTCTGAAGAGGAAAGTAATAAAGCATCAGTAGAAAATAAGAAAGTGGAAGTTTTTTCCCCCCAAAGGGAACTTTTCTGCCAGCTAAGGAAAACAAAAACCAACAGTCAATCCTCAAAAGCCTCAGACGAGCACATTCTTCAGTGGCAGTAAAGCTCTGACATGCTTTCCATCCAAACATTTAGTCAGCTCAGCTTGAGCTGCTTGACAGTTTGGGCATGTGGAAGGTGTCCTGAAGGTTTGGCAGTTGGCCGTCTGTTATGTCCTCTGCAGGCTATAACTCATAGTGCTATGGCTACTGCAGCAGTGATCAATATGAAGAACATCAATTAGACCTCAAAGTAAGGAGAAACAGGTGGTGCAGGAGACATATGAAGAAGAAATATGGATATGGGAAAGATAAAGAGATTTAATATGGTGAAATATTTCTACAATGGAAAAAGCAAGCATAATCAATACAAAAAAAGCAGCATCAGAGATGTTTGAAGAGAAATACAGGCAAAGGAATCCGGATATGGAAAATTTCATGATAAAAAAAAAAAGGAAAACAAGGGAGAAAAGAAACTTAGTAATGGAGAAGTAAAGAAATAGAAACTGAAATTATGGAATATGTGAAGTGAAGAATTTAGTGGGGAAAATCCTACTCTAGCAACATTACAGCATAATGGAACAATGAGTCTCCAAATCAAGGAGAAGCATGTGGAACAGACAGCATCGGATCATTGCCACATGAAGATACTCTGGAGCCTTCAGCAGGAAACAAGTGCAAAGGTTCAGTTGGATCTGTACAGCAAGGGAAGCAGCAGGAAACAGTGGTAACTCTGATGCAGTCGATGCTGTGGAGTGATAGGTCAGTGACTTTCCATATGAAAGAGTTGCTTAATTAATTGAAGTGGATAGACATATTAAGATCAATGAAAAAACAGACTACAGAAAGTCAATGAGACCCAAAATGCTACAAGTCTGATAAAACAAATGAACACAGTAATTAAAACTATTAACAGAAATTAATTTGATATAACAGAAGTAAATGGAATACATTTCTGTGCAGCTAAATTAATAGCAGATAAAGTCTTACCACAAAAACACAGGGCATTAAGAGAAAGGGAGAGAAGAAATCAAATGCCAACAAGGAAGCATCAAAGAGAGAAAACCACAAATTAAGACAAGAAGTGTCACTGTCAGAAGAGTACAGAAAAAGGAATAGATCAACAAAATACTTAGAAAGATAAACATGATAAAAGCAATGTGCAATATCAGAACAAACCAGGATAAAACTAAACTAAAGATATCAACACAGGCAAAAAAAACTTAGAAGATATGCGGATAAATATAAAGGAAAAGTATGAAATAAGCAATTCATTGATGACCAAAAAAGTTTTATAGAGAAATGAAACCAAAAAAAGAGACACAGTTTGGAAAAATATCTATGAAGACTCTGTGGAACATAAGATGCTGAATTGATACAAGTAGTAAAAGAAACAGTAAGAAGTTCAAATTTGCAGAATATGAAATGGAATAAAGTAATGGCCATAGGATCTGAAACAAAATTAAGAAAAGCTCCTAAATGGAAAACCCCAGGCCAGATGCAGTATCTAACCTTTGGCTGAAAGTATTAACATGTTTAAATGAAGATTTAGCCCCGAGTAAGAACTACTTATATGCACATCCCAAACAGACACCAATCTGCTTAACAACAGGAAAAATTATACTCATGTTTAAGAATGAACCTAAAAACATTATAAAGAATTTACAATCAAATTTAGATGTGTTACCGATACATGTAACTCCATATGAATTGCAGAAGGATTTAATTATGGGCACGTTGAGGTACTGTGAAGAGCACTTTTGGCTAACCTCAACGATTGAAACAATATTAATTTTTGTGAACTTTAATCATATTATGACTTAGGAATGGGATCCATTCCTGACATGATATTAGAAACCCAAAAAACTTGGAGAAATTAAACTAAGAAAACAGCATTACTGCATCAGAATTCCCAATCCCAATTTCCCAGTACCCTGCCTTAATTTTACTTCACAGGTCTCCCCATAACATAGGCCACAAGCCTAGTGGTACTAACCTAGAGAACAAAGCATACATAATATTAATAAAACCCCATCAGTAACTAGTAGTAAAGAAAATATACGTAAAGTTGCTATTTTTTTCTGATTTTTGTAATATGGAGTGCACACTATACTTATTAAAACTGTTCATTACAGTACCAAATTCCCAGAAAGAACACATATAAAAATGTGCCAGATGTGCAATTTATCTTCCACTAAACTACAGTTATCAGAAACTGGCACAAGCACATTTGGTTATCAATGAAAAAAATAAGCCATCATAAGCAAAAGAATGACACCACCTCATACAATTTCTTTCAAAATGAATCCAGCTAAAATTTACTGATCTACTTACAGGCATACACTGCACATCTAGCTGGAAAAAAAAATAGCCAGCAATGAATGCAAATATCTACAGTGGGCATAGCAGGGCCGGTGTTAGCATTTTGGGGGCCCCCAGCAGATATCAAGTTGGGGGCCCCTAGGCACTTCCAGTCTATGCACCACCCTGTCACTGATAACCCTCCTAGGCAACCTTTTAGTTCATGCTGCAAACTTTTAGGAGTAGTAATCACAGACTGACCTGTAGCTGCAGTGCTCTTAATTACAACAGGCCTAAGTACCATACTATGTTGGCTCATCTCACAAATGGTCATTTAAAGTTAATGGCATTTAGTTGCACCAACGATACATTGCAGCAACTCTATGTACAAGTCTGGACTTTGTGAAATGGTGCCCTAGGCCTACTGTTTCACCCCCCCCCCCAACATACATACATACATACATACATACATACACACACACACTTATACACACATGCACACACACACACAGTTCTTCCTGTTTTCCCCCCATATTGGGCTCCCTGTACAATACACATTACTTTTTGTCTTCCTTTTCTCCTTTTCTCACATTTTGCTTTACTATTTAGCTATTTTGAGAAGCCATGACTTCCTATATGCTCTGAAGTGCATTTTAAAGTTTTTTTTTTCTTTTTACACAGCCTTTTCATCCAATGATGGCTTGAACAGAAATTTTGATTAAGGAAAGAAATTGTGTTGCTGTTCAGCTTTAGTTTTCCTTGCATCCATTCAACACACCTTTCCTGACCAAGTGAGCACAGTAATAACCGTTTAGGAAATAATTCAGTTAAGCTAGAGCCCCCAGAAGCATTGGGTTATGCATGTTCTGAAATACATTTAGAGCATTTTACCAACCACTGTTGGCCAAAACAAAATCACAAGTAAGAAAATAATTTCAGTCGTATTTATTTTTCTTTCAGTGAAGACATAAGTTGTACCAAATGCTTAATGTTCAAAGATGACAAAACAGTAACTCACAATAAACTAACAAGCCAGTTGTCTGGATACACGAGTCTTATCTTAGGACTGCCTGCCTCCTTAACCCCCCAAAAAGACTGCCTATACATCCCTTTGGTGTTAGACTGGGATGAAAGCAGAGGTTCAAATTTCTACAGTCATGTATTTCAAATGACTGCTGACATACATATACATTCCTCAACCTGAACTGTCAAAGGCAGCTATCTGCATACATGTCTGAAGTGCGATTGTGAGGAAAGTGAAAAAAGTTACAGTAATGTATTCTACTTTGTTGCTCTTAGACAGTACACTGTCCCCACACAAACTATAGTAACCTTCTTTGTATACCTCTGAAGTCTGTGAGAAAAATAAAAGAAACAGTGATCACACTGTCCTCAGCCCGAACACAAACTATAATGATCTCACGTGCACATATCTATGGTTTGACTGTGATGACAATTAAAGAAGTAATAAACACCCCCCCCCCCACACACACACACACACACACACATCTGAGCAGGGCTGGTTTTAGAATGGGTGCATTTGAGAGCAGAGGCCATTATCAGCTTTATCCTAACAGGCTCATATCACACCCCTGTTCAGGCGTAATCAGAAAAGTAAAACATTTTTCCTCCTAATTTTCCACAACCAGCAACAACTTTTGCTGGGCCCCCACAGTCAAGGATGATTAAGGGAGCCCAATGTATCCAGATATACAGTGTGGGGAGTGGGGCCAACAGACTCTTAGAGGATCTAAATGTCTGAATGTTCTGTGGTGTATTTTAGTCATTACTTTTAAAATATAATTACTTGTTAGCTACATTTTTTTATTGATAACCACAAGAATAATATCTGTATTCTGGCATTATTGGGTGTGTACACAGATAAAAATCATTGATATTTGTTATATATACGCACACACACACACACACACACACGTGTGTGTGTGTGTGTGTGTGTGTGCAGACATAAGCATAAGCCATAGCAATACCATTTTTGTACTTCTTTCAGCAAATTGCAATACGTCGTACAACACTGGTACTGGCACAACATGATCAGTAACTGCCATTTAGCAGTCGTCAAACAGCAGCAGAGTAAGTCACTTTTATTTACTTTCCCTTAATTTTCTCATAGTTTTGCTCTATCCTTTGTAAAAAGTTTGCTTTGCTTGTAAATCATTCAGAATTACAGACAGTCAATAAATCCAGACATTAGACTTTTATACTTATTGTCCAAAAAATGAAAGTTGATGCAAAAGGTGTTATACTATTAACTTTTTTAATTTAATTAGAGGAATATTTCAAACGTGTTCATTATTTTGAGCTTTTATTCTGCTATAATAGACATTGTACTGAATTCTTCTGCAAATAAGTTGAAAGTTTTAGTAGCTGGTGTTCTGTCAGTGTTTATTAAATTCCCTGAAAGAGAAACCATCCCTTAAGATTAGAAGCATCAGCTTTTCTTAAAATCCAAGGTTTGCACTGATCGCAGTCACTCTAGGCTGCTGATCTCTCTAGTGCTTACCTTGCTTATGTTCGTTATCAGCTTTATCCTATCAGGGTCATTTAACGGACCTGTTCAGGTTAAAGAGCATAATCAAGAAAATACCACATTTTTTTCTCCTCATTTTTCTCCAACCAGCAGCAATTTCTGTGGGGCCCCACACACAGTCAAAGATGATTAAGGAGGCCCCCTTGCACCCACGGGTATTGCAAGTACCTAAAGTTGGTTATGTTGTTAGTTTTAGGGGAGTGAATGTCCACTAGCAGAGTTTAACTAAGCCAGAGTTATATGTCAGGGGTAAAATATTTAATGGAATTGTGAAGCTTGTTGCTTGATACAAACACTGTTACTATAACCGAAGATATCTTTCAGTTTTAAAGGAGATATAAATACAGGTTATTAGCCATCTCTTTTAAGTACACAAATTTAGCTGTACTAGCTTTTGTTGGTTTCACAGACATGTTACAAAATCTCAAGGTAAGACAACTTGCTGTGGTTGGGGGCCCCCCAGGAACAGTGGGCCCCCAGCGACCACAGGGTTCGCTGGTGCCTAAAGCCGGCTATGTGGGCATGGAACGATCACACTGAATCCCCAACTTGAGCTATGTGCCATAACCATTTTTGTACACGAAAAGACAGTTCTACAATCTCAAAATAAAGGACACTGCTTTAAAAAAGTTACACTTCATACCTAATACACTACATCTCAAAAGAATAAGCATTGGTTTTGAGAACATCAAGGAAAGCAAATGCCAGTAATATGGAATAGCAGAAACAGAACATATTGCACTGTTTCTTTCCTTCTTTGGAATGGTAAATTTGAATTGTGGATTTCCTATTTTTGTCAGTTCAATGGACGCAGATATTTCTGTATTAATGGATGTTGTAACATGAATTTTATATATATATATATATATATATATTTGCCATGTGGGTCGTCATATTGTATCCTTAATACTAGTAATATCAGCTTCCGCCTTTAAAAGGCATTAGGCACAGAACACTGCCTAGCAACCACAGGACGCCAAAACTCGGGCACAACCACCCGCCAAACATACACAGGTGACACCGTTAGCAGGGGGATGTGGGTCTTCTGAGGGCAAGTAAGATCTTCTCCTCACACACACCAGCACCTTGTCATCTTTGGACTCACTCGCTCATTAATAACTATACCAAACAGCCACCACTGTTGATTCTAATATATGGTATGGCCTCACCTCAGTGAATATGTCGTGCAGATAACGGAATGGAGGCTTATTCAACAGCTTCTCAGTGAGAGGTGGTTTCCGAATAACTCTACCTAGAGACTCCTGTGTGCATTTTAATACTGATCCGTCCATAATGGTGAAGTTATTTCCCCTTTCAGTGGTGGCAGATGGCATATCCCTCTCTTTTAGCAGACTTTTCACAGACTGTTTTCCTCTCCCATAATGCACCATTAATATAGATAGAGCATGCGCTTTTGTTCACTGGATGGCCTGGTACCTTAGCAACTACAAACAACAATTCTTCCGCTTGACAACAGCGTTCACTTCGTTCTGACTTCTGTCCTGGCATAGTGAGAGTAGAGTGATACATTAGATGGGATACACAGTAACAAGGTACGCGTTCCATTTGGTCAGGTGCCTTTAATCACAGTATCGGACGGTGATTTTCCGTGATTGGATTTTTTTTCTACGGGCTGCCTGTATACAGCCACCGGAATGCCAGAGGAGTAACAGTGTAAATGTGCCTTTCTTCTGCAGCGCAACCAAGTCCTGTCACATCATTACACTACAGTATAAAGAAGTTCTGTTGCATTAACACATTTATTTTCTAAAGCGTTCATTTACGCGTGTCGAACCACTGGGTCTTGTAAATGATGGTGATATATTAAAGTAAACTTTACGTTCAATACACACTTCTCTACCCTTTACCTCCAGAGTAACGGACAACGTTTGAGAAAATATTCCAAATCAGCGGCCCCTTTTTTAATACTTGATTAACAGAAAAAAATTACGTGAATTTTCGAAAGTAAAATAAGTCTATAACTGTTAAGATCATTATAAAGTTCTCTGTGGCACAAGCTGTAAGTGCAGAGGGCTTGGGGAAATGGATCGTTATTGCAGCTTTCGAATCTAGTTAATTGAGCATTAATTCCCGTAGGGATGTCACGTCAACATTAGCCACTGTGACAAAATCACTAAAGCCAATGTTTTGGGAGCGTGTCAGGGAATTGTAGACACAATTCTATTGCTGAGGTGAAAATAGCATGCAGGAGAAGGGGGGACCGGGAGGGAAGGCAGGAGGTTAGGAGCAGGAAGGGAAGGGGGAGGGGCTTGTGTAAAGGTAGATGAGTAGGTAGAGGAAGGACTTTAAAAGCCACAAGTAGCCATGCAAGATCTCTTTTTCAACTGCAGAGTAGGGTTACCACCTGTCCCACTTTGCGAGGGACAGTCCCTCTTTGGGCAGTTGTGTCCTGGCAAAAAATATTAAAAATGGCAAATGTCCTGAGATTGTAGGACATAATTATGCCCTATATTTTATGTAATAGTTGCATAAAATAGTTATTTCTGTATTTAAAATACCTAAATGTTACAAGAAACAGAATAAGCAACTAAACTACTACAAGAATAAGCTTTTATTTAGACAAAAAAGTTAAGTGCTATCCTTTGTACTGATCGTGCGTATGTGTCGGCCTGTAAAATCTGATGTGTGTCCCGAAAATGTCCCACTTTGGCCATTTGAAAAGGTGGCAACTCTACTGCAGAGCAGAACACGGATAAAAGAAGCAGTGGTACACCGGAACGAACAGGTGAAACAATGGCGAAGTAAGCAACAATGATGAACAAGAATTGGTGTTATTGTAGAACAGTACCCCCCCAACTGCTCAGACGTGGCCGTGACTTATGTGATTGACATGTCAAATGGCCGTGATATTATACACAAACAATGCATGATTGACTGCCATGAAGATTTCGTAGTGACATCATGCATACATTGGTAGTTGATTGGCAGATATTGAAATCACTCCTGTACATGTGATTTGTGAATGTGCCTGAGACTGAGAGGCTCCACAGCAGCACAGCTAGGTTCATAGGTGTGTACTAGGCTAATGGCCATCATGGAGCCTTTACAAGCCTAGCCCATAGAAGTGCCCTGGCATCGTGCTGCCCGACGTTAGTTCCCAGTGCCTCTATCAAGTAGAGCCACTGGAGCGATCCCTAGGGTGAAGTTTCTATTGCCATCCACTCATCAAGATTTCTCTTGAAGAGGGACAGCAAGGTGCTCTGTTGACATGTATGGGAAGTCTATTCCAGAGCATGGGCAGTCTGGGTGAAGAACCTGTCCCTCCAGCATGTTCTGTTGATTGTGGTAATGAGGTTGAGGTCTCTGGAGCGTGTGGTCCAGAGGGATTGGGATTTCTTTAGATGCAGCATTTCTAACAGAGCTGGGTCAGACATGGTTTTGTAAGTCAGGCAAAGATCGCCTCTAAGTAGGCGATATGAGATAGAGAATAGCTGGAGTCTTTTGAGTCTGTCCATGTAGGACATGTTTAATGCCTAGGATCCTCTTCGTGAGGTACTTCTGTGGCATCTTCACATATATGGTTGTGGTACATCTGGTGCTTACTCAGTGGCCACATGATTAGTAGTAATGTAATAAAATAGCAACAAGTCTAACTTAGGGTTTGCAGCAGTACTTTGAAAGGTTAAATTGAATGCTCTTATCCCAAAACTCCAGCATTACTCTTTACAAAGAGTTTCACAATGATGCCCCTTAACTGCGTTTAAGCCGGAGAGGTTGGGAATAAAATAGTTCAAGGAGCAAATGGAGTGGTGAGAAGGGGGTGTTGCTTCACTCTACAGTGCAGTTGGTGGTTCAGTGTTCTGTGGCAGATAAGAAGAGTTAACAAGTTTCACAGGGTGAGTACAGTAGATCCTTTAGGTTCATAGGTAAGTACTAGGCTATCTGGCCAAGGGCATTTATATGCCTAGCCAGAGTGTGTTGGCTTTCGCCACCTCCTTAGATTAGTTCCTTGTGCCTCTGACCAGCAGAGCCATTAGTTCCCTGCGCCTCTATCCAACAGAGCCACTGCACTGATCTCCGGGGTAAATTTTCTGTTTCTCATCCACCCATCAAGGTTTCTCTTGAAGAGTGCTAGTGAGGGGCTTTGCCTGATGTATATTGGAATCTTGTTCCAAAGCATGGGGAGTCTCTGGGTCAGGAATCTATCCCTCCAGCATGTCCTATTTATCGTTGTGGTAAGGTTTATGGCCCTAGAGTGTGTGGCTCTCAGGGATTTCTTATTTTTTTAGGTGGGGCATATCCATCAATTCTGGGTTGGGCATGGCCTTGTATGTCAAGCAGAGATCACCTCTGAGTAAGCGGTATGCAACCGAGTACAGCTGGAGTTTCTTTAGTCGGGCTGCATAGGTCATCTGTTTGAGGCAGTAATCCTCTTGGTGAGGCACTTTTGTGGACTTTCCAGCTGTTGCAGGTGTCTTGTAAGGTACATCCCAAATGGGGCGTTGTATTCTATAATGGGTCTAATAAGTGATTTGTAGAGAGGCACAATAACCTCCTTTGTTCTGGATGTGAACCCTTTTGAGATTAGGTGGGCCACATAGAAGGATTTTCTAACCACCTTGGCAATATGATTATCAAAGGAGAGATTGGTATCTACTTGGGTCCCCAGATCCCTTATTACTTTTTCTGTATTTAGGGGACTACTACCTATGTGGTAGTTCGTGGGTACTTTGTTTTTTCCAAAGGGGATGACTATGCACTTTTTGGCATTCAGCTTGAGGCTATGATTTTGATTCCAGGTATCCGTCTCAGTGAGACCCTTCTGGAGGGGATCTGTATCAGCCGGAGAATCAATTATGGCCCTTAGTTTGCAACCATCTGCGAACGTGGTCAGCCAAAGTCCTCCTGTGCTTGCCTCTACCTCTGAGAAGTATATACCAAATAGGAGGGGTCCTAGGACTGAGCCCTGGGGGACACCACTTGTAACCGGTTTAGAGTTGGACCTAGAGTCAGCAACTCTCACCATGTGGATTCTGTCCGTGAACCAATTTGCAATCCATCTCATGACGTAGGGGGTTAATGTTCAGGTTGGTGAGTTTGTCTATAATACCAGAATGGGGAATGGTGTTGAAAGCCTTTCTGAGGTCTAGGTAGGCTGTGTGGGTCTCCTTACCCTCATATAATGCCTTGGTAACTGTTTCAAAGAAGTCCACCAGGTTTAGGAGGCATGATCTGCCCTTAACAAAGCCAAACTGGGTGGGGTCCAAAGTTTGGTGGTTCGCAATGTCTCTGTTAATGAGTTCCATGATGATGCACTCCATAGTCTTGCAGACCAAGCTAGACAGGCTTATAGGGCTGTAGTTCCTGGAGTCCATTGTGGTGCCACCTTTGTGGAGTGGGATAACTGTTGCTGTGCATCACTCTGTGGGTATGTAGCCTGTAGAGAGGCTGAGTTTGAACAGTGTGTTTAGGTAAGGGGTTAGTTCATTTTGGAGCTCTTGTAAGACACAGCCTGGGACACCGTCCAGTCCCATTGAGGCTGTGTTTTTGGCTTTGGATAGGGCTGTTTTAACCTGTGTGTCGGTGATTGCCAGGGCCTTACGTTCTTCTGGTATGGTTATGGGCCCTTTAGGGGGTGAGAGGGATGTGATGTTTGCACTGAATCTGTCTGCCAAAATGTTGGCAATATCAGTCGGTGCCATTCTGCACCAACTCACTGCAGATCTGAGAGTTTCCACTTAGGTTATTGACATAGCTAAATAACGCTTTGTGGTTATCTTTGGAGACCTTGGCAATTTTTTTTTTGAAGCTAGCCTTGGATGATTTAATGAGGGTTCATAGTTTCTTGCTGATACTGATCAGTGATGTCTTTCCTTCTAGGGATTTTGCTCTTATGTGTACTAGTTTCCTCCTTCTACTGTAGAGCTTGTTTATGGCAGGGGTCCACCAGACTGGTTTCCTTTTCTTGGAGGAGTGAGTCTTGGTTTTACTTGGGATACCATGATCCATGCATTCCTGCAGATGATCATAGAGCACCTTTGTATAGGTTTCAGCAGCTTGGACAGCATTGTCCATTGGCGTGAGGGCTGTGAACCTTTTCACCTCAGTCTTAAGCAACGTGAAGTTTGCTTTTGAAAAGTTTTTCATGGTGGTTTCCTTGATTGGGGTTGGGGCGGAATGTGAATATCCAGAGTGATTAGTCTATGGTCTGATCTAACCAGCGAGGGGTTGATGTCAGGTGTGGAACACCAGTCGCCCATGTTGGTGATGACCAGGTCCAATATGTTGTTCCCTCTGGTGGGGATGTTAATCGGTTGACCCAGGGTGTTCGGGTTTATAAAGTCTAGGAAGCATTGGGCAAGGGAGTTAGTACTTGCGTAGTTCTCTCAGTTAATGTTTGGGTATTTAAAATCACCCAGTATTAGGGTGTTTGGTAGGACCTTCATATTTCCCAGTGTCTCCAGAAATGTGGAATGGGGATCCTGGGTCATGGTGGGTGATCTGTAGCAAGCTACAATTTGGATTGCAGTTTTGCCCATTGTTAGTTGCACTTGGATGATCTCTGATGCATCGTGCTGCGCCACTAATCTGGAGGTGTGAGTATCCTTGATGAATATGGATGCACCCCCACCTTTTGTGTTTCGGTCCGGATTCTGTGGCTGAAAGGTATGGTATGAGTTATAGCTTGGTAGTGCTGGGGTGCTCTCTGGAGCCTTAAACCAGGTTTCTGTTACTGCACAGTTATCAATGTTCTGCATACTGAGGAGTGCCTCAAGTACATGCATTTTGAGGTTTAGACTTCTGGCGTTGAGTAGCATTACCCTCAGTTTTTGGTTACTTGTGCTATTTACAGTGGTGTGTTTGTCTTTTGAGCCTTGCCTAAAAAAGGCACTATGGTGGCGGCAAGAGCCTTTGCCAGTATTTAAAAGCCTAAGGTTGACAGGTGCAAGTCATGTCTTGCTAAGCAACGTGGCTTGTCAAGCATGTCATCCCAGGCAGACAGATACTGGATCCCCTTTGAATGACACCAGAATCTTAGCCAGTTGTTGAAGTTGATCATTTTTTCTTTGTACTGTGGCATCATTCTTGGTGATGGCAGGATGCTACTCGGGGTCAGGGTCATACCTGCCTGGGTTGCATGATCAGAGAGCTCTTACATGTCTCTTTTCATGTAGTCCAGGGAGGTACGTATCAGGTAATTCACACCAACATGTACAATGACAGAGTCGTATTTGTACTTGTTCTGGAGTGATATGAGTGCTTGTGTTATGTGGCAGATCCTGGCACCTGACAGGCATCTAATTGTAACCTTCTCCTTGTCCAGCCTAGTTAGTGGGACATCAGTGTGCCTGACTATAGAGTTGCCTATCACTAGTGTGTTGGGTATGTTATTTTGCCTTAAGGGATGTGATTGCATGGCATACTGATTATGTGAAGTATGTGTTTCATGGTTGGTGTTGGGATGTGGAGGTTGCTTGGATGTCTGCTTTAGAGGTCTCTGTTGCTTTTGCAGATTTTTATTTAGAGCCTCTGAGTATGTTTTTTTGTATTTATGTGTGTTATTTGCTTGTGTTGGTTTGTTGGGTCAATGTGAGACTGGTGGTGTGTTGCAAGTATTACCCGTCTCCTCTTGACAGTCAGTTACAGTCTGGGGTTGAGAGAGCTTTGCCTCCAGTCTGGCTGTATAATTGCATCTCTCGCATATATTAGTGTTTGGTGGTAGGGGGAGAGGGTTGTCTGTGTACATGAGGCAGTTGTAACATTGCCTCAAAATGCCCAGATTCACCAGTTGAACTGGAGAGTACACCAGAAACTGCTCTTTGGACATGCCTGAATAGGTAGAGTGAGCTGTTTTTCTGATTGAATGGTGGGAACGAATAGAGAGCCTTGTCCTTCTGGACAGTATAAAGGGGGCTAGTGCTAGGGGTATTTAGGGCTTGTTATGAGTTTTAAGCAAGTGCTGGGCTGTAAAATGAATGATTTGAGTGCTAAAGTTGAAGGTTTGTCTAGTTCCAAGGGAAAAACTGAAGCGTAGACTTCGTGGAGTCGGGAATAGTTTAACCTTAGCTGCCCGGCGCACAAAACCATGCAAATGCATTTTTTATATTTTATATTTATATATTTTATTTTTATTAATAGCACATAGACAGTGTTACATTAAGAACAAGATACCATGAATTACTATACCATTTGTCATTTATAATTACTGATTAAACTATTTACAGGTAGAACAGGTGGCATCAGTTTTTGAGAGGCATTTGAATGGGAAATAGTTTGCAGAGTTCCGATTTAAGGAATGGTAATAAGTACAGTCTGGCATCTACTAAGCTGGGGTAGTACACATCAGGGTGAGAGTTGCAGGAAAAGCACAGCATGTTGTGGGACGCAGTATGAGAGTAGTCAGCTAGACGTAAGCATGTGTGGAGGGGGACTAGCAACACAGAGCAAGTAAAGAAGTTTCAGGGTTTTATGCATATTATTGTATTTTGTTTATATCTTGTTTACCAGGGTAGAACACTGATCACAAATGACCAATGGCAGGCTTTGTCTGGGTTGTGCATTAAAACAAACATTCTACATCTTCATGGCATTAACATAAAGTACATGAATATAGGAAACTGTACATATACACAGAGGTAAACTATAATACATGAACAGAGGAAACCATTAGCATGAAGGTTAGCATAATTGTTTCAGTCAAACAAATGCTTAAAAAACAAAAGGCAGTTAGAGCCTCTGAGTATGTTTTTTTGTATTTATGTGTGTTATTTGCCTGTGTTGGTTTGTTGGGTCAATGTGAGACTGGTGGTGTGTTGCAAGTATTACCCTTCTCCTCTTGACAGTCAGTTACAGTCTGGGGTCGAGAGAGCTTTGCCTCCAGTCTGGCTGTATAATTGCATCTCTCGCATATATTAGTGTTTGGTGGTAGGAAGAGAGGGTTGTCTGTGTACATGAGGCAGTTGTAACTGCTTCAAAATGCCCAGATTCACCAGCTGAACTGGAGAGTACACCAGAAACTGCCCTTTGGACATGCCTGAATAGGTAGAGTGAGCTGTTTTTCTGATTGAATGATGGGAACGAACAGAGAGCCTTGTCCTTCTGGACAGTATAAAGGGGGCTAGTGCTAGGGGTATTTAGGGCTTGTTATGAGTTTTAAGCAAGTGCTGGGCTGTAAAATTAATGGTTTGAGTGCTAAAGTTGAAGGTTTGTCTAGTTCCAAGGGAAAAACTGAAGCGTCGACTTCATGGAGTCGGGAATAGTTTAACCTTAGCTAACCAGCACTGCCCGGCGCGCAAAACCACGCAAATGCATTTTTTATATTTATATATTTTATGTTTATTAATAGCACATAGATAGTGTTACATTAAGAACAAGATACCATGAATTACTATACCATTTGTCATTTATAATTACTGATTAAACTATTTACAGGTAGAACAGGTGGCATCAGTTTTTGAGAGGCATTTGAATGGGAAATAGTTTGCAGAGTTCTGATTTAAGGAATGGTAATAAGTACAGTCTGGCATCTACTAAGCTGGGGTAGTACACATCAGGGTGAGAGTTGCAGGAAAAGCACAGCATGTTGTGGGACGCAGTATGAGAGAAGTCAGCTAGACGTAAGCATGTGTGGAGGGGGACTAGCAACACAGAGCAAGTAAGGAAGTTTCAGGGTTTTATGCATGTTATTGTATTTTGTTTATATCTTGTTTACCAGGGTAGAACACTGATCACAAATGACCAATGGCAGGCTTTGTCTGGGTTGTGCATTAAAACAAAAATTCCACGTCTTCATGGCATTAACATAAATGAATATAGGAAACTGTACATATACACAGAGGTAAACTATAATACATGAACAGAGGAAACCATTAGCATGAAAGTTAGCATAATTGTTTCAGTCAAACAAATGCTTTAAAAACAAAAGGCAGTTTATACAAAAATGCAGGCAGCACAACAAAACATAACATTCAGATCACTGCATATTCTATTAGGGATAATTCTATTGCAGACTCACTTTCTCATTTTCATTGGGCAAGGTGCAGGCAATTGTTGCCAGGAGCAAACCCAAAGCCTTACAGGCTTCCACAATACCTTTGGGACATAATAAAAAAGGATATGAGACATGATGAAAAATGGATATGAGGCATGAGTATGGTATAAGAAATCTATTGTCCATTTTATAGAAACAAGCGGGTGGCAAGTAAAATAGCCATTACCTGTACCACAGCTATTAAGTTACATGTTTAGTTTAAAACATTGAGTATGTCTAGGTGAAGTCCTGGTGCACACATGGCACCAATTAGTTGGTACCAAAGGGTGTGAGGGTGACTGGACACCACAGAAGCATTTGCAATTAGAAAGATGCTCCAATGTTGAGTAAGAATGGAGGTCAGGAGAGTAGATGTGTATCAGTCCATCACACCAAGTAATACTTTTTTGTATACCTAGGGGGAGTTCTGAGAGAGGTATTTAGTTTGGATTATGAACTGTGGTTGTTTGAGACAGAACACTTAATAGCATTTTGTGGCTCAGTCTGCATATCTGTCTGAGATAATCCAGTGCAATAAGAGTGACAACCCTCCAGGGATTCTAGAGCTCAGTGATATTAAGCTAGAAGCTGACAGTGTAGGAGTTGTTCATCTGATGAAGAATAAAATGGACTAGCTAGGAAAAGGAGTATGGCAGAAGCTTGAGTCTCCAAAGGATAGAAGGTGGGACACAGTTAGATGGTTTAACACTGTTTTTGTGTCACAGAGATTTTTATTTATTTATTTATTTATTTATTTATTTATTTATTTATGTACATTTGTTGACCGGGAGTGTCCGACTCCGACTGGACGTAGGTCCATTTTCAGCGGAGGCCCGGGGAGAAAAGCTCCACAGTTAAAATATACAGACAGTAATTACATTGGATTTACATAGCGATTAACATAGCAATGAATTACAAACATAGTTACAGATGAAGAACATAATACATCAGTAGATAACTAGAATCTTTATCTGCGAAGTACATAACAGACATTAACAACTGTTACAATAAGAAGTTCCTGCTGTATAATAAGTAGTAGGCTTATGAGCATCCGAGCTTGCTATAATCAAGGTAGTTAGTGGGGTGGAAAGAAAGGTAGTGGTTGGATGGGGTGGGTGATATTAGAATGGGAGTTGCAAGGGCATAGCCAGCATGGTTTTAGATGCGCTTTTAGTAGAGTTTTGAAGTGGGTGCATGATTGTATGGAGGTAATTGTGAGTGGGAGGGAATTCCATAATTTGGCTGTGGCGCAAGAGAATAGTGCTTCACCAGCAGAGTTATTGGCTTTAGTGATCTGCAAGTGATTTTTGCTGCTGGATCTTAGTGGTCTGGTGGTGCGATAGGGTTGGAGTAGATTCTGGAGGAATGGGACATTTAGTGGATGGTTTACTAGTTTGTGGGTGAGTGTGAGTTGATACCATTGAAGGAGGTAAGGGAGTTCAAGCCAGCCCAGTTCAGCAAGTGAGAAACAGTGGTGACTATGGTAGGATGCCCCTGTGGCGAATTTGGCGATTTTGTTGTAGCAGGTCTCTAGCGTGTTTAGATTGTATTGCCTTAAGTTGGTATATATTGGAGAGGTATAAAGTAGGGTGGAGATAAGGTGGGAATTTGCTACTGAAATCTTTGCTGCTTTGGTGAGTAGTTGCTTATTTCTGTATAATGTTCCTAGTTTTTTGTGGACTTTTTTATGGTTATGGATATGTGAATGCCAAATTTTAATTTATTGTCTATTTCCACTCCTAGCATTTTGGTGTGTTCTGTTGGGTGTATAGTGGTGTTGTCTTTTGCTGTCTGTCTTTTTGTGATGTTAAAGTGAGAGTTGTTTTGAGTATGTTTAGTGGGTTGGAAGATGAGTAGATTAGTTTTGTTTGCGTTGAGTATTAATTGGGCATCGGATAACCAAGTTTCAACAGAGGAAAAGGCTTCCTGTGTGACATTTTGCAGTTTGGGTAGGGTAGTTTGGCTGAGTCATCTGCGTATTGTATGAGTATGCCATGTTTGGTGGCAGAGGCTAAATTATTGGTTAAAATAGAGAAGAGTAGGGGTCCAAGGATAGATCCTTGGGGAACCACTGTAGAGACAGGTAGTTGGGGAGATATGTCATTCTGCCATACAATGGATTGTTGGCGGTCAGACAGGTAACTCTGAAACCAGTTGGTGACTGATTGAGAGAAGGATAGGTTATTGAGGACAGAGATGAGTTGTTTGTGTGGGACCATGTCAAATGCTTTAGATAGGTCTAGGAAAGTAGCAGAGGAGAGATAGCCATTGTTTTTATGCTGAAGGATAGTGTTAGTAAAGGAGAGTAAGGCAGTGGTGGTGCTATGGTTTGGTCAGAAACCATGCTGAGTATTGGAAAGGAGGTTGTTAGTAAGGAGGTAGTCTGAGACCTGAGAGTGAATGCATCTCTCTAGTATTTTGAAGAGTGGAGAGAGAATAGCTATGGGGTGGTAATTGGTTAGTTCTGTGGAGGGTCCGCCTTTGTGGAGGGGAATTATATGTGATACTTTCCACAGTGTGGGAATGTAACTTTCTGACAGAGATCGGTTAATCAAGATGGATACTGGGAAGGCCAGAGCATCAGCTGCAGTTTGTAGGTATTCAGTTGGGAGGTTGTCTGCTGCTAATTTGGTGGGCTTAAGTTTAGTTAAGAACTTTTTTATGTTGGAGGTAGGTACATGAGAAAAAGAGAAAGCAGTGAGGAGATTACTAGTTGAAGGTGTGAGTTGGAGGGGAGGGGGGTTGTGTTGTTTAGCTAGTGATAGTATGGTTTGTGTGAAGTGTGTGTTGAATGAGGTAGCAATATTTTTGGAGGAGTGAGGGATGTTAGGAGGAGGGGTACTGACGTTACCTGGGTGGAGGATAGAGTTTATGGAGGACCAGAATTGTTTGGGGCTGTGTTGGGAGGAGTCTAGGGCAGACTGGTAGTATTGGAATTTGTCCTGTTTTATTAGCTTTTTGACTCTATTGCGTAGTTCTAGGAATTTCTGTCTAGCTGAGGGGTTTTTGGTTTTGCGCCAGTGCTCCCAGGCTTTATCCCTGTTTTTAATTTCTGACTTAGTGGTTTTCTGTAACCATGGGGAGGGTTGTGCTTTGGTTCTGGAAAGTCTTATGGGGGCATGGTAATTAAGGATGCTCAGGAAGGTAGTATTAAAAAATTCAACTGCATCATTAAGACTGAGGTATTTTAGAGGATACCAGTTACATTCTTTGAGGGATGAGATGAATGTGAGTGGGTTAAAGTTTAGTTTTTTACGTATTTGATGGTAGATGACAGGTTTAGTTTGGTATAGGTATTTTTTTAGTAGGAATGTTGGGGAGTGATCACTGAGGCTATCTGATAAGCAGTCTGTTATATATGACTCGGGGCTCTTACTGACTAGTATCCAGTCCAGGGTAGTGTGCTTGCTGGAGTTTTTATTTATCCTGGTTGGCGACTGGACTAGTCGGGTGAAGCCATGAAGGTTTACATGATGGGATGGATGGTTGCCGGAACAGGATTGCCAGTCAATATTGAAACCACCTAAAATTATAGTTTCTTGGGGGAGATGGTGGGTAGACCAGCTGAGGAGGTTTTCTAGTGGAGGAATGTTTTGGCCAGGTGGGAAGTAGCATCCAATTATGTTGATGGTTTTGTTTTGGTTTATTTTGAGGTTGGTATATATTATTTCTTTATTGCCTATTTGTGGAGCTGATGATTTTAAGATCTGGATGTTTAGATGCTGTTTAAATATTATAGCTACACCGCCTCCTTTCTTGTTTAGCCGGTCTACTCTTAGTATGCCGTAACTGGTAGGGAGGATTTGCTCACTGATAATGTGAGGTATTAGCCAGGTTTCTGTCAGGATGACTATATCTGGGTACAAGTCTATGGTGGCATGGAGTTCATGGACTTTGTTGGATATACTTCTAGCTTAGTAGAAGGAAGTCACTTGGCTTTCTATTGGCTGTGATATGGGAGAAGTTGTGGTTTCTAGTCTGATTATGCAGATTGGGGTTGGAGATGGTAGGGCCAGGGTTGGGGTGGATGCCTCCACTTAGGGCTAGTTTTGATATGCATGAGGTTATTAGTTTTCTCAGTTTTTGAATGTGTTTGTTTATTAGGGAAACTTTATGATTGTGCTCTGTGGGTAATAGGTATGGTGGGAGGGTTACTATGTTAAGTTGTAGGGATGCTTTATGATTGAGTAATATAGTTGCTAGAATATGCGGGGGGTGCATAGGGATGGTTCTTGAGTTGGTGGGAGGGGAGCTGAGTGATGGTGAGACATGAGTGGTGGTGTGAGTATTAGCACAGTGGTAGTGGTTGAGTGGGGCAATGATGGAGTTTTGGTAGGATGTAAGATATGCAAGGAGAGTTCATGCAGTGAGCATAGGTAAGGTATGCTTGTACATGTTAGCTGAGGAGGAGTGATAGTAGTGGGAAGATGGAGGAGATAGCATTGGGTTTAGTGCCATGGTTGGCTATTGGAAAGATGGGAGGGGTTTGTGAGTGTAATTGATTGAAATGGTGCTCCCTTATCAAGTTATCAATATAGGGCAGTCCTGAAAAAGCCATAGCAAGGCTGGGTCTTTACATTAGCAAGTTAACAGCTCATTACTTCAGAATTGGAGCTGAATCACATACTCCCACAAGGGGCAACAGAAATTGAGATACTTCTCTTAGTTCGGAGATCACAAGTTTACAGAAGATATGTCAGATCATGATGGCTAATCAGCATTCTTTTTTGCAGATATCATAAAACAGCTGAAAGAGGTGTGGATTCTGAGGTATTCTTTCATGCAACATGTGACCAGAGAATTGGGTGAATCTCGGCAGAACCTGGGTTTCAAAGAGAAACAAATGCGGGTTTGTTGGCTGGGAATGAGAGGAATGCAGTGGTGGCACCTGCTGGCAGCTTTAACAGAGTATTTTGAGTCATTACCTGAACCAAATTTAATTGCATTATGTATAGTGGGGAATAATGTGAAAAGCAACCCACTGTTGTACCTCAAAAAATAAAATTTGTCAATGGTCCAGTCAGATCAGGCATATTTGCCTTAACATTAAGTGTGTGCAGTCATATATATATCCAAGGCCAGTCCAGCAAGGAGCAAATAATTTCAGAGCAGTGAAAAGGTCTAGGAAGTTGACCAATAGGCTCATTAGACAACAGGTAAGAAAACAAGGGGGTTAAGTACTGCACCACACTAATATCAGTTCACAGGAACTGTACAAAGTTCATGGAGTTCACTTGTCACATTTAGGAATAAAGTTATTTATAGAAAACCTTAAAGAAGGAATGGCAAAGTTGTCAGATGTGCTGGGGGGAAGATGGCATGTAGGGAAGCCATTTTCCTGTGGTGGAAGGGCAGACTTGGAAAGCTATAATTGCAAAGGAGTGTGCTTGGCCTGGAGAGGAGTTCAGGCTCAGACACCTCAGCCCTTCTCTGGGTAGGCTACCCTTTGGTGTAGCAGGCATGCTGGGAGCCACAGCTTTGGGTACCACAAGTAGCAGATCTGCTTCAGTCACTGGTATCTGGCTGAAATGTAACACGGGACTGTCATGTGTTTGGTTGTATATCCCTTCAGTCATTGATGTTGTTTGAGTATTTACAGTGACTATGGTGGTATATTATGGCCTAGTTGATTGGATTTGACTTTCTTCCAAGTTCTGTCATTTGCGCACATCTGAATATTCTTGGTTGGCATTGATTTATGGTCTGGCACTACTCTGATACCTAATTTGACTGGCATAATAAATATATGGCTGGGGCCATTTCTTCCAAACAAGTGTACTGTGTGATATGTAAAATGATGTGCATGCTTATTTTCATCCAAAGCAAACAGTACCTAGTTGCTAGATGGGTAAGTCTGTAACTGCAACAATGATCAGTATTTATTGACTGTAATCCACCAACTTTTTTATTAAAAAGATCCAGTTTTAGAAGAAGCAGAACCAAACATTGAACCAAAATTAGGCACAGCTGAGAGGTGCAGTGCAATACCATATGAAAACTGACAACGACAATGCATATATGCCATTTATTTGTTGCTGGCCAGGATGTTGTGACTTTCTAGTTCCCTGCCACTTTCATCTAACACTTATTATCTATCCATGGGTACATATGACTCTAAAACACTGCTACTCTAACACACAAACATCACTATGATTTTATACATTTATTTTTCATTATTTAGTAAATCGAACAATATGCACCTTTTTCCTCTTAAAACATCCATGGTGATACATTTTCAATACACCTGTTGTTTTAGTAATAGTGTCTCTTCCAGTCTGATAAGCATATACCATAACTGAAGCAGTGGTAGTTTACTGAATGAATTAGTTACCGGTCAAATTCAAATCATTACATTTCTTTTATCACCTTACTACTAATACATGCTGAATAACCAAAAAAATCTTGCTGGTGTGCCTTACAATAAACAATGTTGCTCATAGTCCACAAATTATTAGCGCCAGAATTGGGGACAAAGTAAAAAATAATCAAGAAATTAAATTTTATACCATTCAAAAATGCATGCTAATGCAAAACCTGCAATAAGAACAAGATCTAAACTAAGTTCCTAATTTTGGGCCCCTATCCTCTGCTATTATTGTTCGCTTTCTCCCTAATTCTTGCACTAAGAGGTTGAGAGGTTTGTGACGGTTGAATGGAAGACAGCAATAGTCATCCACCTGCACAAAGGTGGGACATCAAAGGACCATTGTAATTATAGACCAATATGTCTGACAACTCTCATCTGTATGGAAAGGATAGTTATGGAATTATAGAGGTGTGGGCCTCCTCAAAATTGATTACATGTATAGATATGTAATCTTAGGACTGCCTATATATCTGCTGACCTCACAAGACCTAAACATAGTGAAAATTTTAAAACATGAGGAGAATAAGTCTAAGATGACTTCCCTGCTTAATTTAGCAGAAGCATATCGGTGTCAAGCGGGAATCAAAATCAAACCAGAAATAGAAAAAAATCAGGCAGCAGCTGAATGTGCCAAAAACAAAAGAAGAAAGAATATAAGGTGAAGGATCAAATGAGAAGGCAAGAAATATAGAAAATGCACTAATGTAGTTGCAAGTATAGAAAACTCTTGGAACAACCTCATGTTGGTCAGGGTCGAACACAGGAATGATTAAGGAAAGGTGAATTTAAACCAAACCAAAAGACGAAAGGTTAATATTGGCGGCCCAAAACCAAAAGATGAAAAGTTAATATTGGCAGCCCAACATAGTGGACTACGTACACATTGGTTTCCAAAATCCATTGAACATGTGAGAGAAATGGACAAGGTCTTGTAAAACAGAATTTGAGTCGCACATCTTTTTGCTGGTTGTGATAAATAATGGCAGAAGAACTGTATAATGAAATGCATAATAATGTGGCAAGACTGTTGCATTGGGGTTTGTGCAAACATTATAATATTGAAGTAATTGAAAAACATTGGAAACATGAGCCACAAAACATTACAGAAAATAATAAAGTTTATTTTATGTGGGATCAGCCATTACTAACAGTTCAAAAAATAGAACTGAGAAAATCAGATATAGTAGTCCATGAAAAGAAGACAAAAGTAGTGCTGATCACTGGAATTGCTACACCCAGTGACTTCAGTGTCTTACACACACAGAGAGACACAAAGTCATAAAATACCAGGATTTGCAGGCAGAAATGAGGGCAATGTGGAAGAAGGATACACAGACAGTTCCAATAGTAGTAGGAGCAATGGGGTCTTATAAAAAAGAATTTACAATCATACTTGATATGTTACCTATACATGTAACTCTGTATGAACTGCAGAAGGAGTCATTATTAGGCACATTGTGGGTGCTGTGAGGAGCTCTTCTGGCTAACATCAAAGACTGAAACAATACTAATTTCATGCCTTTAATCATACTTTGACTTATGAATGGGGTACATTCTCATCATGGTACTAGAAACCCAAATGACTTGGAGAACTTAAGAGAGAGAATTATTAAATAAGGATATAGGCAACCCACAAACTCTCGACATAAGCCATTTTGGTTTTGTCAAGAGCAGATCATGCCTACTTAACTTTGTTGACTTCTTCCAGGAGGTTACTGAAGCAGTGGATAAGGGAAATCAGTGCATGCCACATATCTAGACTTTGCAAAGGGCTTTTAAGACCATCTCAGATTCAGGTATAGTCAATAAAATCATCCAGCTAAATGTAAATCCCTATGTAACTCATTGGCTAGCAAAATAGCTCACTAACACAACCCTGGAGATTAGGCTGCATTGCTCTACCTCCTCCAAAATTCATGACATTAGTGGTGTACTCCAGGATTCAGTCCTTGGCCCACTCCTCTTTCTTATTTACTTTTCAGAGGTCACAACTAATGTTATGGGTTTATGGATGATCAAGTCTGCAGATGACTAAAGACCATTATAATCTCTCTAGAGGATTCCAAGATCTGCTGAGAGGGCAATTCCCAAACAAGTATCTGATATCAACACCATGGCATAAAATTAAATGCCAAAAAGTATGTAATAGCATCCTTTGGCAAGCATAACATCCCCTGTAACTATCACGTCAACAACACAGCTCAGTATTTAAGGACTTAGAAACTTATGTAGACAATGAGCTGCCCTTTAATCATCATATATCCACTATTGTAATATCATTCTTTTTCATTTTACATTATTAGTAAGGGAATGGCATCAAGGTCCAGGGATGTGATCATTCAATTGTATTTGGCACTTATTAGGCTGATTACTGAGTATAATACCCCCTTCACTATGTACCTGTCCAAACACTTGACACAACCTGAATGACAGCAATGCTTTCTCATCAAGTGTTGAAACCATAAAAGTTACAATGACTATCTCAAAGCCCTATCCCTCTTCTTGTTATCGTACCAGCTACTGAGGGGTGATCTGTCTCGCATACAGAGCCTCAGTCGACACCATCCTTTCAGACCTACTGCACATCCTCAAGTCCAATAGTGGCATAAACACCCACTCAAGAGATTTTAATCTGTTCTACAGCATACATATAACACATTGGAGGATTAGATATTTATCACAGAGAATACCATTTCTCTGGAATCATTTTCTTCTCCACATAAAGCAAAGCATGTCTCTTACTCTATTCAAGAGTAATCTGGATGAATGGATGGGAAAATGCAAGTTTACCCTGGTTTAGCATTCTTGTCCCTTATGGATAGGAGTAACATTAAATGTCTGCTGAGCTCTAGGTTATTGTTATTGGCACCTAAAATAGAAGGACTCTGGGTTATGCATATACAAGGTCTAAAACACAATGACAAAAAAAATAAACTCTTTGGGAATGCATGGCTTAGTTTCTGAAAATCCTCACAGATTAATAGCCAATTGCAGGAAATATATTGCAATATTTGACTAACACAAGACGATGTATTTGCCAGGTTAGAAATGTAAAGCTCACAGATAGAAACATTTGATGTATCCATGCTGGTTGTTAATGCAATGAGAATTAGCAACAAAGTTGTTGTTTTTTTAATTGGAAAATGTGTTACACTCCCAAAAGATTGATGTTATTTTTTGTGAAACACGGTTAAAGAATAATGACTGGAAAGCAGTTCTCTCAGAGTATAGCAGTAGTATCAAGTAGAGGTGTTATGATGGGGATTAAATATTGTTGAGAGACTTGTGATTATTACATGTTTGATGATAATGCCATTACTGTAGATGTGTAACTGTGACAATAATGGCCATGCTGTACCATATAACAATTGCTGGAATGTATAGACCACCAAAGTAAAGTGCTGATGACTAAGAGAAAGTCATACATTTCTTGAATGAAATACAGGATGGAAATAATAGTGGCTGGGGACTTCAAATACCAGAAACAGACTGGAATAATTCAATAACATTAGTAAGGAAATTGTTTACAATATATGTTGAGGAGCAACAGTTGCTTCAGATTGTGAAAAAAAAAACTATCAGGAATGGAACATGCTAGATATTGTTTGTGCTCCTAAGGAAATGACTATAACTTCATGTCAAGTTTTACCACCATTGATGTGCAGTAATTATAGGTTTATAAAGGTTAAACTACTGCTAGATAAATCTGCCAAACTGAAATCTAAACCAATGCACAGATGATTAATAACAGGCTATTGTTAAAAAGTATGTTCCTCTTTATTATAGTCATTAATATAAAAATCACTAAGACATTGAAAGCAGTTTGTAAAACATATTTATTTTTGAATTGATTGGCAGCACAAAGTAGACTAGCCCTAACATAGAATAACTATGGAACTAAATACATGGACCAAGCCTTTTGGAACATTTCTTTTAAACATAATTTACATCTAAGATTGATAGTAGAAATATACAATGATTATTTAGAGATTATTGATCAGCATATTTCCATATACTCTGAACTTTGTCATGACTTTATTTGCATAGCTACACAAACAAAGCTGTATTCATCATGGAATAGAGAGATTAGACCAAGGCCATTTCTTTCTTTCAGAAAAAACAGCACTATGACGCTTACTTAGTTTGCAACATTATACAGTTTGTTGTAAATGTTTTTGGTCTAAAGTACAGAAGTTCATTTTGTCAGTTGTAATGTTTGAAATAATTTTACAAGAGAAAATCTTTTTTGGCACTTACATTTTTTGATATTTTAATATAGGTGTAACGACTATATGAAAGCAAAACAAAAAGTAAAACTAATTGTCATGATACATTCAGTGGAAAAACTGCAGAAGGAATAAGAAAAGTTTTGAAAGAAATAGTTTGAATACAAATAATGTTTAACATTAGGGTCTAGGTACACAACTTCAGGAGGATGTATTTCTATGAGAACAAAATACTTAAGATGAGAGACAAAAATATAACAAATAGAAAAGAAGCTGAACTATAACTTTGAAAACTGAAATAAACAAGCTGGACAGACAAACTAAGCATAATGTGAGACAAGATCAAGAAAAAATTGAAGACTTATATATAAGATATTGCACATAATAGGAAACTAATTTTATAGCTACATGAGATGTGGTAGGAGTAAAGACACACAAACTGACAAACTGTGTGTAGATTCTTAACTGTATTCTCAAACATAACAGATTACAGATATATTTACAAAATCTTATGCAAAGCAGTTTGGCTCCAGAAAGATGGTGATAAACTGCCTTAATAACATCCAAGTAATTTCAAATACTTAAATTAAATTAGATATATTGAAAAAGTACTATGCAAATCAGACCTAAACAAAGCACTGGGAGGACACAGAATTAGTTGTAGTGAGTTGAGAACACTTCAGCTTGAACTTACATTACCATTTTATCTCTACATTATTTCACTATGGGGAGATTCTTCAAGATTGGAGACTTGCACTTGTTAAACCTAAAGGGAAACGAGACAAACCCAGAGTCATACACTTTACTTTCATATTGTGGAAAAAGAATGGAGAAGGTCATTTTGGATAAATTGTCAGAACTGGAGAAGTTGGGACATGAAAACCATATATAAGCATGCATATGTTGAAAATAGATTTATAACCACCTGTAACATGATGTTCTGTAGCAATGTAATAACAACTATAAATAAAAAATTGTGCTGTGATGTAATTTATATAGATCTAATTTCAGTAGCTGATAGGGTCTTACATAAAATACTGATCAATAAATCATAACAACTACACATTCACTGAATCTTGATAAGAGGGAAAGCTGCATAACTTACAAATAGGACATGGCAGGCATCATACAGCAAGTGGACAGGTGAAATTCTAGGTAACATTCAAAGTATTCCTCATCCTCATGGCTCTGTCTAGACCCATACTTGTTTAGGTTATATATTTCAAATCTATCTTTTTCATCTGAACTGTTCTACAGTTTGTATGCAGATGGCTTGAAACTAGGCAAACTGATTAAATGTGTTACAGATGACAGGACATGTCTGCAAACGAGCTTGATTAAATTGGCCATTTGGGTACAGGTTAGTAATATGCAGATACATACATCAAAAACTAAGTATATGTGGTTTGAAAGACATACCCATTCATGAAGCTTGTGCCAGGCACAGGCATAGCATCAGTGATCTAACACCAAATATGGCCGCCGAGTGATTCGGGTACAAGCTGTTTCCACATGCACTACCTGCGTACGCCAAGGCTACACAGCTCCCGGCGCATGTATGCTAATTACCCCATGTGCAGCAGTGTAGCATGTAAATGAAGGTATATAGCGATTCATGAAGTGGTGCAGGCTTAGTGTAAGCATACAGAAATGTAAACGGAAAAAATGGTTTACATTTTTTCAAACATAAAATTGGAGCCATGACAGTGGACCAAACTCAAGTATTTTACTGTTAATATATGCCAATGGCTAAATATATAGCAATTGGCATAAAAAACATGCACAACACATAAAAAAGCACATTTAATGTCATGGCCACACTAACGCAAAGTAAAATCGCAGTGCATCAGTGCGCAAACTATATCACAATGAAAATATATTTATATGTAAAACTGCAATGTAACACATTTCATGAATTCCCCATAATAGTCAATGGCACGCATGTTACACCACAACCATGGCGCAAGGGTAACAGTGTTCTGCGCGGTAACAAGGAATTAGTAGTCAATGCCATGCAAATGAGACAAGTAATACTGAATCACAAAATCCCTGCTGGCATAAGGATGTACCTCACAGTGTAGCGGTACAACACCGAGGTGTGGCCTGGAGATAAAGATGACATCAACAGAGGGATGTGCCACCTTAGCTGTAAGCACATTGGAGCATTGCTAATCCGGTTTGCCTGCTGCTAAGCAAAGCCACAGGATAGGGGTGTTTTGAAGTAGCCATAGCTTTGTTTAGATGAGAGCACGCAAGGTAACCAAATGTGCATGTGAACGTGGATGAAAACATGCTCAAAACCCAGTAAACGGCTGTGCACAGTGCGCACCACAGCTGATACAGGAAGGATACAGGAAGACAATAAGGAAATGCTGCAGCATGGTAATTGGAGTACAAATGAGTAATTAACACCTAGAAACCCACAGTGGGCCATTGACAACAGCTAACAAGGTTGCTAGCAGCTACCTGCATAACAGGAAAGGGGAGGTGCCGTACTGCAAAGAAAAGAGAACTGTCACAGCAGAACAAAACAAACTTGCAGTAGATCAGCTACATAACACATTTTGCTACACAATCCTGGGTTGGGAAAGTACAAAACAAGAAAGCCGGCAGCTGGATGCATGCCTGACAATGGGAGGGGAATTGGGTTGAAAAGTGAAGTAAAGAGCAATAGATGAATCACGGCAGCCAAGCGTAATTCAACACCAAAGGCCCCATAATAGCAGTACCTGCTGTAAAACCCATAATTATGATACCCTGCAGCTGGAATTGCACATACACACCTAATTACACCAGCAGAATCTATAGCACAATAGTATAAAGTGTGAAAGCACCTCACACACACTTGTGAATTCCCAGACACTCTGCACCATTGGTGTATACAGACGGGGAACTTTTAATATGTACATGTTAGGGGCTGTCATAGCTTTGATTCACCAGTATGTGTTGGAGACTGCAGGTGGTGTGGAAGGTGATGCTGACAACCATCTCAGACACCAGAGGAGGAGAAGAGTGTTCAGACCTAGGGTAACCTGCCAGGGGCTACATGATCTGGAGATAGTAGAGTGTTATAGGGTGGACAGGGACACCATACAGCAACTTGTTGAGCTGTGCCGGCCACGCCTCAGAGCCAGAAATAATAGAGGGGAACCCATCCCAGTGGACATGAAGGTATGCGTAAGCTTGAGAATACTACCCACAGGTACCTTTCAAAGGCCAACTGGGGATATCATGGGGATCTCACAGGCATCAGCATCCAGGGTACTCCACCAGTTCCTGGATGCCATGTTACCACATGCCAGTGAGCACATATACTTCCCCTGAACGCAGGAGGAGTTGGCCAACAATATGCATCTTTTCCACCGTGTGGCAGACTACCCGGAGGTACTGGGTGCAATAGACTGCACACACATACACATCAAGTCACCACCCGGTGAGCAGGGTAGGTGCTACAAAAACCGCAAGGGATACGCCTCCATCAACTGCCAGGTCATGTGCAATGCCCAGGGCATTATCATGGATGTGTGTGCTGGCAGACCTGGAAGCTATCACGACTCCCACATCTGGCATGCCTTACAGCTGTAAGAGGTATTTGCCAGGGGGGGACATCCCATATGGCCACCTAGTGGGGGATGCTGGCTATGCACTGGAACTGTGGATGATGACTCCCATCAGAAATACAGACACACCCATGCAAGAACATCATAATGAGGCACACACAGAAACCAGAATCATCATAGAGCATGTGTTTGGGATGCTGAAATCACAGTTCCGTTGCTTGGACATATCTGGTGGAGCCTTGGAGTACTCTCCAGGCATGTGTGCCCACATCTTTATAGTATGTGCCATGCTACACAATATGATTCTGTGGAAACAGCTGCAGCAGGGACAGAATGGTGAAGGCCCTCACAGCCCACCACCATTGCCAAGGGCCCCACAGGCACAGAGGGACTCAGACCACGGACACCCTGTGCCAGCCCCAGTAGATAGACGGAAGCGTGCCCAGTTTTCCCATGCCTTGGCAAAGAGGGAACATATAGTACACGTACTGACACTGTAGGCACCTATGGACTGACACCCTTCTCCACCTGCACACACAGTAAACATGGATGGCACACACATATGACCACCTGTAAATTGTTATGTATAGATGGTCTGCTGTGTGCATCCTACATAGGCAGCCCTCAACTATTGTACACACAACTGCCATTGGCACAAGGTAAGTCAATACCTGAACATTAAATTAAGCTATCAGCATGTGTCGATACTGTATGTATAGGTTCATAGGTACATAGGTAGGTACATGCCTAACTGCCCGATACCATTCATAAGCCTACCAAAATGTGTCTGCTGTCGCCACCCCATTGATTAACTAACTGTCCCTCTGTGGAACAGAGCCAATTGTGGGATCCCTGGGGTGTATCCACTGTTCTCCACCCACTCTGCAAGGATTCCCTGGAGTGTTAGTGAGGGGCTCCATATAATGTAATCAGGGATGTAGTTCCAAAGCATGGGGAATACCTGTGACAGGAATCTGTCACTCCAGCATTTTCCAGTTATCGTTGTGGCAAGGTGTAGCTCATTACAGTGTGTGGCTCACTGTGACATGGATTCCCATAGGTGGAGCATATACATTAAGCCTGACTTGGACATGGCTTTGTTGGCCAGCAAATATCATCTCTGAGTAAATGAGATGCCACTGAGTAATGCAAGAGTTTATGCAGTCTGGTAGCATAAGACACATGTCTGAGGGCATTATCCCTCTTGGCGAGGTACGTTAGTGGCCCTTCCAGCTGTTGGATGTGTCTTCTGAGGTACATCCAAAATGGGTTATCATACTCAATTATGGGTTTGATAAGTGATGAGTAAAGGGGCACAATAACCTCAGTCTGTTTAGATGCAAACCCTTAAGTAATCAGATGGCCTACATAGTCGGATGTTCTAACTACTTCGCAGATATGATTGTCAAAGGAGAGATCACTATCTAATGTAGTCCCCACATACCCATTACGTCATCTGAATTATAGTGTCTGCCACTCATGTGTTAATATGTGTGTGTGTAGTTTCCCAAAATGGAATGACCATTCAGTATGTGGCCTTTAGCTGGAGGCCATAACTCTGACACCCTGTGTTGGTCTATGTGAGGCCCCTTGAAGGACGTCTGTGACAGCTGGACTGTCAGTTATGGCTCCCAGTCTGCAGTAATCACCAAACACGGTCTGCTATAGTCCACATGTATTAGCCCGTACCTCTGAGAAGTATATGGCAAACAGTAGGGGTCCCAGGACTGAGTCCTATGGGACACCAGTTGTGACTGGTCAAGAGTTGGACCTGGAGGCTGCTAGGCTTACCATGTGGGTTCTGTGTGTAAACCTGTTGGCAAACCAACCTTTGATGTATGGGTGTGTGTACTGGCTGGTGAGTGTAGAAATAATACCTGAGTGGGGAATGATAAGGTCCAGGTAGTATGTGTGAACTACCACACCCCACACCTAAAGTCTAGGTGACTGTAAGATGTCAAACAGTTTCAGTAGGCATGATCAGCACTCAGTCAAGCTGACCTGGGTCGGGTCAAGTGTCTGGAGGTTACCATAGTCTATGTTAATGAGTGCCATGAGGATGCACTCCATAGCCGTGCAGATCAGGCTATTCAGGCTTATGGGGTGGTAGTTACCATGGCCAGTTGTGTCACCACTTTGGTGGAGTGGAATAGCTGTTGCCATGCGCCATTGAATGGCCATGTAGCCTGTGTAGAGGCTGATGTTGAATTGCTATATTAGGCGGGGGGGGGGGTCACTTTGTCTTGTAGTGTCTGCAGGATGCAGTCTGGGATGCCATCTGCCTCCACTGATGCTCTGTCATGCCGTCTGAAAGGGCCATTACCACCTGTATGTCTCAGATGTCTGGGATACTGTACATTTTGGGTATTGTTGTGGGCCCTGTAGGGGGTGAAGCTTGCTCCGAATGTATCATCAAGTGTGTTGGTGATATCAGTAGGGTCAGTATATTCAGTGCAATATTGCAACAGCACAGTGCAAATCTGTGTGTTACTGCTTAGATCCTTGACATAGCCAAAGAAGCCTTTGTGGTCATATTCCGAATCCATGCCTATTTACCTGTGGATGTCAGCCTTGGATGATTACATGAGTAACATAAGTATCTTGCTAATACTGGTCACGGACGTCTTCATGTCTTGGGATTTGCTGTTGTTCTGGACTACTGTCCTACTTCTGTTGTATAGCCTGTATAATGCAGGGGTTCAGCAGACTGGTGTCCTTGTGTAGGAGTAGTAAGTCCTGGTTTACCACTGATGGCATGACCCATACATCTTTGTAGGTGCTTATAGAGTGCATTTGTAATTCTGTCTGTATCTTGAGCAGTGTCATCCCTGAGCGTGGGGGCTGTTAACCCTCCCACCTCTGTCATTAGTACTGTGAATTTAGCTGTAGGAAAGGTATTCACTGTGTGTTCCTTGGCTGGGAGAGATAGTTGGGAGTGGAAATCATCAGTGAATAGTTAATGGTCAGATCTAAACAGTGACCAGTTCACCTCCGCTGTAGTGCACTTGTTGCACATGTCAGTGATTACCACTTCTAGTATGTTTTCACCTCTCGTTAGTCCATCTACCAACTGATAAAGGCCATATGAGGTGATAAATCCCAGGAATTGCTGGGCCTGGAAGTGAATACTAGAGTAGGTTATCCAGTTAAGTGTAGTGTAGCTGACATTGACCAATAACAGGGTGTCTGGTAGGACTGTCATGTTCACCACTGTCTTCAGATAGTTTTAGTGGTGTTCCTGGGTCATGGAGGGTTATCTGTAGCAGCTCACAGTTTGCATTGCAGTCGTGGCTGATGTTAGCTGCACATGGATGATCACAGAGGTATCATGCTGCCTCACTAACTTGGAGGTGTAGGTATCCCCAATGAATATGGATACACCCCCTCCATGTCTGTGCCAGTCCATGTTCAATGGCTGAAATGTGTGTTATGGGTTGCAGTCTGGTAGTGCCGGTGTGCTCACAGGAACCTTATAGAGATCCCAGTCACAGAACAGATGTAGATGTTGTCCATACTGAGGTGTGCTGTGAGTGCGTGCATGTTGTGAGTACTACCCCTGGTGCTGAGTAGCCTAACCCTCATTGATTCCGCTATTGTGCAGTTCATGGAGGTGAGATTCACCTCTGAGACCTGCCTAAAAATGGCACCATGGGGGCGCCAATAGCCTTGCCCAGCATTCCAAAGCCTTAGGCTGACACATGCAAGTTGGTATGGCATTGTTGCAGGCATGTTTCCCATCTGTGCTTGTGTCCCATCTTTCCTGTAGGTAACCTACTGGTAAGCAATACAAAGCCTGAAACCTATACAGGTCCACTAGCTTCCAAGATACCCTTTTGGAGTGATTATGTATCAGTAGTCTGTATGCTATTGTTGTACTTAACTGTTGTCTGACTACATGGTGATTTTACACTGTATATTGTGATCAGAAAACTCTGTATAAGCACAT
>NC_056737.1:1599462803-1599487803 GCF_019279795.1 Protopterus annectens | reverse complement strand
TAAGTGTGTGTTCTGAGTGTGGTCTGTGTTTCTGAGGGACTGTAATGTGTGGGTGTGGGTTTGCTTTGTGTGTCTGTGCGATCTCAGAGGTAGAATATTAAAGTAGGGGGTGTGGGGGCGCAGCAACCCACATGGGGGGTGTAGGGGGGCTTACCTACCTGCTCATACATAGTGTAGAATGGTTTGTTTGGATGTGGTGGGTAGCAGTGTGTCTGTGTGTGTATGTGTGTGTTCTGTGTTTGTGTTACTTTTGTGAGTTTGACTGTCGAGAGTTTGAGTGTTCGGTAATGTTGGGTTTGGGAGTCTGGGCTCGGTACTGTGGGCGT
The DNA here is from genome assembly GCF_019279795.1 of Protopterus annectens. Lineage (NCBI taxonomy): Eukaryota > Metazoa > Chordata > Ceratodontiformes > Protopteridae > Protopterus > Protopterus annectens. Next base: position 1,599,487,477 of record NC_056737.1, on the reverse strand, counting down.
TGGAATTGTGTGCATTTGGGATTCAGTAGGTATCCCGTATACAGTGGTTGAAATGTTCATATATGAGTATAACATGGAACATAGCAATCAAACATTCCGCCACAACCAAACTTTATGAACAAAGGATACGGAGAGTATATGCCTATACACTATTACAAATATGTGCTATGGACATGAGCCAAGAGGGTCAGTCACCAACACAACTCCAATGACTGAAAATACCTATGACAGAAATACACAGACAGCTTTCATGTAGCAACACTTTATTACATTCCGATGTATTGCCGAAAGGATTCAAGGACTAACATCACCTGCATGCTATACAGGAACCAATTAACAGTGCCTTAATGAATCAGCTTGCAATTACCATAGCATTTAGTCCACTAAAGGATAGGTGTTCAAATAGGGAAGGAACCCTCACACACATATCGAATATGTATAAAAGCTGTTCCTACACACCTGCATCTGCTATGTACACCCACCGACATCTCCCCCACACCCAAACCAATTACAATACATACTGTAATAACATCACAAATCATTCACTCACTGTACGACATTTGCAGAAGCCTTAACATACCTTGTCAGAGACACACTAACATGGCCCTATGTGAAATAGCTGCTGTTATACAATAGAGCAGCTGCTGATGTTACAGGGTTTGTTTGTACTAATCCCGTTTCAGAGGGTTGTGTGTACACCAGGAAGTGTTACCAATTACTGATTAACAGCACAGTATGATACACATGTTCACCTAACCAAAGATGTCTGGTGAGCACACTGTAAACCACCTAACATTTTATGCATAGTCATAAAGCCTTGAGCTGCTCAAACTTCTATGCCAGACTGAAACATCTGTAGAAGTATCAGGTACAAACAAACCCTGCATAAGTTGCCATGTTCTGAAATATAACAGCTGTACTCACATGTAGAACAACATCTTCTAGCCATTACACACAATCCATGGGAGTCATGAAGCTAATATATCTCTGTTTGTCTCCATATAGCTGTTGCAATACATCACAAGCAACACATCCAGGCTGTCTTCATTGAAAGTAAGGCAAAGGGACAATGCCCAAGTGGAGTACTCAATTATACACCACTGTTGCCATGGTATTGGCTAATGGAGTAGCTGCACAGCTGATGTGCATGTAATTAACTACTTTGGAACACCAATTGGTGGTCAGGATAGCACATGTTACTGATATTTAACTATAAAAGATTGGCTTGTCATACATTCAAACCATCTGTATATACCAGCAGAACATTACAAAGAAGATTGAAACACAAACTGAAAAAGATTGAAATAACAGTCAATGACACCTCGGGTTACTAATAAGGTATGTAGAACACTCAGTATGTCTGTGTATGTAGTACCTGTTCTGTAATAATTAAAGTGTACGCAATGCATATAGTGGAAACAGTTATCTTGTAGTGATGTATTGTTGGGCATAGTAACGCTTGTAGTATTTATGTGTGTAGGTCACAAGGCAAACACCTCATACACCACAAGGCATGCTATATAAGGGCTTTGAACCCAACAATTCCTCTCCAGCCGCTGTCAGTGGCAGGGTTGGTCCAACAAGTATGTGCTGTAACAGGGGATAGTATATGTTGATATATTGTAACAGTAGGCATATGTATGAGTGTGTTATTGAGAATAACATGTTGAAGGTGGGCCTACTATGCAATTATGATTTGCATTGTGGGATATTGTGCCAATAACTGTGTAATGTACAGTATTGTAGGCAGATATGTATTACATTTTACATAGCATTACTGTTATGTTAGGCAAACATTAATAATGTCTATTGGCATTTACAATACACAATAACAGGATGCATATGACTTGTAGTTACCTGACAGTTTATCAGCATGATAGCAAAGTAAAATGGAAGAGCTACTTAACTATCCACGCACATAAGACATGTAATAGGTTCATGGGTTCATAGGTAGGTACTAGGCTGTCTGTCCAAGGGCATTCATAAGCCTAACTAGAGTATGTTGGCTTCCGCCACCCCCTTAGGTTAGTTCCCTGCGCCTCTGAACAGCAGAGCCATTAGTTCTCTGCGTCTCTGTCCAGCAGAGCCACTGCAGTGATCCCCGGGGTACATGTCTGTCTCCCATCCACCGGTCAAGGTTTCTCTTGAAGAGTGCTACTGAGAGGTCCTGCCTGATGTACATTGGAATCCTGTTACAAAGCATGGGGAGTCTCCAGGTCAGGAATCTATCCCTCCAGCACATCCTAGTTATCGCTGTGTTTAGGTTTATATCCCTAGAGCATGTGGCTCTCAGGGGCTTTGGTTTAGGTGGAGCATATCCAGCAATACTGGGTTGGACATGGGCCTTGTATGTCAAGCAGAGATCACCTCTGAGTACACAGTATGCAACCGAGTACAGCTGGAGTTTCTTTAGTTGGGCTGCATAGGTCATCTGTTTGAGGTCATTAATCCACTTGGTGTAGTACTGTTGTGGTCTTTCAAGCTGCTGCAGTTGTCTTGTAAGGTACATCCCAGATGGGGTGTTGTATCCTTTAATGGGTCTAATAAGTCATGAGTAGAGAGGCACAATGGCCTCCTTTGTTCTGGATGCGAACCAATTTGAGATTGGGGGGGCCACGTAGAAGGATATTCTAACCACCTTGGCAATATGGTTATCAAAGGAGAGACTGCTATCTACTTGGGTTCCCAGATCCCTTATTACCTTTTCTGTATGTAGGGGGACTACCACCTATGTGGTAGTCCACAGGTAATTAGTTTTACCCAAAGGGGATGACTATGCACATTTTGGCATTCAGCTTGAGGCCATGATATTGACACCAGGTATCCGTCTCAGTGAGACCCTTCTGGAGGGTGTCTGTATCAGCTGGGGAACCAATTATGGCCCCTAGTTTGCAGTCATCTGCAAACCTTTTCAGCCAAAGTCCTCCTGTGCTTGCCTATACCTCAGAGAAGTACATACTGAACATGAGGGGTCCTAGGACTGAGCCCTGGGGGATGCCACTTGTAACTGGTTTACAGTCAGACCTAGGGTATGCAACTCTCACTGTGTGGGTTCTGTCCATGAGCCACTTCGCAAACCATCTCATGACATAGGGGTTAATGTTCAGGTGGATGGGTATGTCAATAATACCAGAATGGGGAATGGTGTTGAAAGCCTTTGAGAGATCAAGGTTCATCTAATGCCTTGGTAACTGTCTCAAAGAAGTCCACCAGGTTTTGGAGGCATGGTCTGCCCTTAACAAAGCCAAACTGGGTGGGGTCAAAGGTTTGGAGGTACCCAATGTCTCTGTGAATGAGACCCATGATGATGTGCTCCATAGCCTTGCAGACCAGACTAGTCAGGCTTGTAGGGCAATAGTTCCCATAGTCCATTGTGGCACCACCTTTGTGGAGTGGGATAACTGTTGCTGTGCACCATTCAGAGGGCACAAAGCCTGATGCAAAGCTATTATTGAACATGGTGCTTAAGTGGGGAGCCGGTTTGTTCTGAAGTTTGTTTAAAACGCAGCCTGGGATGTTGTCCGGTCCCATGGATGCTGTGGTTTTGTACTTAGAGAGTGCAGCTTTTACCTGCGTAGTTGTGATTACAGGGACTCTGCATTCTTCCTGTATAGATATGGGCTCTTTAGGGGGTGAGCGGGGGGTAAAGTTAGCACTGAACCTATCTGCCAGGATGTTGGCAATATCAGTTGGTTCTGTAATGTTCGTGCCTTTGTGCTGTAACTCAGAGCAGATCTGGGTGTTGCCATCGAGATCTTTGACATAGCTATAGAATGCTTTGTGATTGTCCTTGGAATTAGTGGAAGTTTTGTTTTCATAGCTAGCTTTGGAGGATCTTATAAGGGATCTCAGCTTCTTACTGAGGCTGACCAGGGAGCTCCTCCACTCATGGGATTGTACTCTCTTTTGCAACAGTTTCTTTCTTCTGTTGTACAGTTTCTTTATGGCAGGGGACCACCAGATTGGCTTCCTTTTTTGGAGGATAGCGTCTTGGCTCTGTTTGGAATAGCACGATCCATGCACTCGTGTAAGTGCTTATATGCTTATAAAGTGCATTTGTGTAGGATTCAGCAGTTGTAACTGTATTGTCCATCTGCATGGGTGTCATGAAGTTCACCGCTTCTGTCTTAAGAAGTATGAAGTTGGCTTTGTAGAAATATTTTACTGTGGTTTCCTTAATGGGGGGGGGGGGCAGGATGTGGATATCAAGGGTGATTAGCTTATGGTCAGATCGGACCAACGAGGAGTTGACTTCAGGTGTGGAACACCGGTCACTCATGTTGGTAATGACTAGGTCTAGGATATTGTTGCCCTTGGTGGGGGTGTGGATAAGTTGATCCAGGGCATTGGAGTTTATAAATTCCAGAAAGTGTTGAGTTAATGAGTTGGTACACGAGTAGTTTTCCCAGTTAATGGTGGGGTAGTTGAAGTCACCCATTAGTAGGGTGTTTGGTTAAACCCTAATAATTTCCAGTACATCAAGAAAAGAGGAGTGGGAATCCTTGGGCATGGTGGGGGATCTGTTGCAAGCTACAGTTTGGATTGCAGTTTTGCCCAGAGTTAGTTGCACTTGGATAACCTCGGATGCATTGTGCTAAGCAGCTAGCCTGGAGGTGTGGATATCCTTAATGAATATGGACACACCTCCGCCTTGGGTGTTTCGGTCCAGGTTACATGGCCGAAAAGTGTGGTATGAGTTATAGCCTGGTAGTGCAGGTTTGCTCTCTGGAGCCTTGAACCAGATCTCAGTCACTGCACAGATATCAATGTTCTCCATTACAAGGAGTGCCTCGAGTGAATGCATGTTGAGATTTAGACTTCTAGCATTGAGTAACATTACCCTCAGTTTTTGCTTGACTGTTCCTGTTACGGTGGTGAATATGTTATTTGAACCTTGCCTAAAAAAGGCACTATAGGTGCAGTAAGAGCCTTAGCCAGTATCCAGAATCCCAGGGGCGACAAGTGCAGACCATCTGTGGCAAAGCATTGTGGTCTGTCGACCATGTCATCCCAAGCAGACAGATACTGGATCCCCTTTGAATGACATCAGAAGCTTAGCCAATTGTTGAAGTCAATCATTTTGTCCTTGTACTGCAGAATCATTCTGGGTGATGGCAGAATGCTACTCAGGGCTAGGGTCATACCTGCCTGGGCTACAAGATTGGAGAGCTCTTCCATATCTCTTTCCATGTAGTCCAGGGAGGTACGTCTCAGGTCATTCACACCAACATGGGCAATGACAGAGTCATATTTGTACTTGTTCTGGAGTGATCTGAGTGCATGGGTTATGTGTCAGATCTTGGTACCCGACAGGCAGCTGACAGTAACCTTCTCCTTGCTTAGCCTGGTGAGTGGGGCATCAGTGTGCCTGACTATAGAGTCACCTATGACTAATGTGTTGGGTACGTTGTTTTGCCTTATTGGCTGTGGTTGAGTGGCACACTGAGTCTGTGGGCTATGTGCCATTGGGGTTGTGTTGGGGGATGAAGGCTGCTTGCATTTCTGCTTTGGAGGTCTCTGTTGCTTAGACAGATTATTAATGAGAGCCTCTGCGAATGTTTTTGTGTTACTATGTGTGGATTTTGGTGGTGTAGATTTAGTGAAACTATGTGATGAGTGTGGTGTAGTGCAAATGTTTACCTTCTCCACATGACTGTCAAGTTCAGTCTTGGTTGGAGAGAGCTTTACCTCCAGTTTGGCTAGATAAGTGCATCTCTCACAGGTTGTAGTGTTGGGTGGTAGGAGGAAAGGGTTGTCTATGTACATGAGGCAATTTTTACATTGCCTCAAGATGCCCAGATCCATCAGATAGACAGGAGAGAACACTGGGAGCTGACCCTTGGACATGCCTGAATATAAAACTATTTTCCTCTAGATAAGTGAGGAAAGTGAGTGCAGGAGCTGTTTTACTCTAAGCAAGTGAGAAAAGTACTTACAAAAACTGTTTACCTCTAGGTAATGAGGAAGATTGAGTGCTATAGTAATTAGTAGCTTATTTAGTGCTTACAAGTTCTGAACAAGTGCTGAGCATGAATACGCAATCTAGACAGGGTCTTGGATAACATAAAGATACTGCCCCCTCAGCAGGTACACAATCATATATCCATGTACACTACAGAGCCCCTGTAATCTCAACTATGCAGGTACAAGCTACACTCAGACTGCATGGGACCTGTCCACATCCCAGGTTGTATCATATGCATATAGCAAAACAATTTGCTCTCCACATACACATCATGTAAAACATAGCTTCATGCCAGGCTGTGTACACACTGAATGGTGCACACCAACAATTATCACAACCCACAAAGTGGGAGACACCACTGATAATGGGAAGTACTGCACTACTACCCTGCTGAGTCTGGTCTGAAAGGCCATGAACCTTGATCAACTTATTTGATGTCAGCAGTACAGATTTAGATGACAGCAAGGTTGATTTCACATTGCATATCATAACCTTGCCAGGTCATAGGATATCATCACCCATACTGTGTTCTACCTACACTCAGTATACTAGATGTACATTCCTATGTCACAGGAGTGTTTTGCAACTGGACTGCTGGTAGAACCAACACTACAGAAGGTGTCTAAATAATACATGCAAATCACACCAGTGCCAGCTACAGTAAGACAAGGTTAATTCATTGTACTCCCCCTCATTGTAGCCTATACAACACAGGTTAACAGAAGGCATCTGCCTATTGAAGTATGCGAATGACTATGACCTAGGAGCAATAGCTGACTCAGAGTGTTGTGGACAACATACAGAAGGGGCTTTGTGGGTGAGGTGTGTGACATAAGGCCACAATCTGACAGCTACATATTGCATTGTCACCCCTATGTTAATAACCCTGTACCCATGAACTACCACCTAGGCAGCGGTCAACATAATGGACACTGTGTGTAAAGGATGCAGCTGGGCAGTTGTCTCTCCTGTGATAGTCACGTTACCACATCTGTCAGGTAGTCATATGTGACAACCTTAATCATGACATGGTGCCATTCATGAATATAGAGATCATTGTTCAGCCATACTCAACACTCAAGTGACCCATATCAGATCACATATTACCTTTAAGGGGTATTGGCTATGTTCAGATGGCCTACACCAGCCTTCTCAATCCCCATCTCTCCTATGTAGCGTGATGCGTACCCTGAATAAAGCCATGTCCAACCCAGTGATGTTGGACATGCTACACGTACACATCCTGATCTCAAACACATACTTCATGGACATCCACCTTCCTAGTACAAGGATCACCACACGCTGGACAGATCCTTGTCCCATACACTTTACATACTCCTGCCATACTATGCATCCCTGTCCAGCAAAGCTGCACATTGCCCCCCTTTCAGACATGGTGTGATGACCGCATGGTAAATGTATCATTAACCCTGTGGATCAGTTATGTGGCACTGCTTGACCTGGCCCCAGAAACCCACCTGTCGGCTACAGCTAGGTAACCTTTCTTCCTAGACTCATACATGGCCCAGGGCATATAGCCTACTAGTTGACTTTGGTCGTAAATGCTATTGTTGATTTCATCCCTGCAAATACCATCAGGCTAGCCAGTGTCCCATGTGTATCACATGTGCAACACAGGTGATACATGGCAGGAGGTTGAACTGCTGTATAGTGCCATGTAGATGTATATGGCAAAACACATACATGTAAAATCTTCAGTGAGCAAGTCTGCAGGGTCACAGGTCATGTCCGTTAAGGCAGTGTAAGTCTTTATATGTGGCATATACACAGCATCAAGATTGACTGCATTAATGTGGACACATCCAGGCATGTGCTGATAGGTAAGAACACCAGTACAGGCAAACAGACATGCCCACATCAAGACAGCATCAACATGGAGTATGAGCAATGTAATCAGGTGACACACACACACATATATGGTCATAATATCCAATCACCATTTAATGTCAAATGTGTGTAACACAAACATGTCAGTGGTGTCAGTGTCATGTAGATTTGCAAAGACAACTATTTAATCATAATAAATGTGATACACATGTATGTTCAGCTGCAGCTCTGTACGTCTCTGTGAGTTACTGTGACCTGTCTCCATCATTATGTCTTCCAGATATGCCGCATGCAAGGCTACCACCTTATACCCGTTTGGAGGATGAGGCCCTCATCCCATACCTACATGATAATCATCATGTCCTGTTCAGCCATGTACCACAGGGTGCACAGCAACAGGATGCCCTGTGGCAGGAACTTCGCAGGAGGGTTAATGATGTGGGTGGCCACAACTGCACATACCAGCAGGTGCGCAGACACTGTACAGACCTAATTAGATGGGCGAAACAGCATTTAAATGTAATTGCCAGGGAACAAGGTACAACAGGTGCTGGGCCACCAACCCAGTCCCCACTCACACTTACCAAGGAGCTACTGGCCAACCTGGGGGCACCTGCAGAACAACATCCACAAGCCTTAGCTGATATTGTGGAGGTGGGTTTCTCCCAACTACCGAGCCTGGAGTTGCCTGGTAAGTCACTACTGCACATATAACAACTATATTCCATATAGTTACATGCGTCACTGTACAATATGTAATGTAACTTCATATGCAAGGCATGTATACACACATGCCACATACTATAGTATGCTACTCTGTGTATGCACACATGTGCATACTCCATAGTATAGTCTATTGTACTGGCGTATGTGTTAATATGCACATTGCACCCTGTAGCTATCATACAGGCATGGATAATGATCATACTGCTGTGTCACTCCTATTTAGGTACCTCTGGTGTTCCGCTGCGACAGCAGCCCATTGCAGGTGAGACTGTTATTATTTATCAGGCATGTTAATGCACAGATCTATTTGCCATGTGGCCATTTACCACATGTACACATAATGTATGATCCTGTCACAATATACAGGTTGGACCTGCAATGCATCATAATGGCTACCCATGCGCAATACTTGCAAACTATGTGAAACACCGACATGAAACCTCACAAACTGTCATTGCCAGATGTGTGGATAGCTGTGCATACAATGGTGGAGGTGTTATTCACTGTAGGGACATGTACTACAGATCAGAACTACACATGTGGGGAATACAAACAGTACTACACAGTGAGCTGGAGTATGGCCAGCCCACAGGATTCACCGATGTGGATTATACCCCTGCTATGGATGGCACACAATGTGATGTGCTATCTGACATGTCCATGACATCTTGTAGGCTGGCTGCAACACTGCCTAACTATCCTGAAAAACATATCCCACATACCAAACATGCCACCCTTTGTCTGCATAACTCTGTCATCAGTGGAACATATGACATCTATGTGTATGTCATATGGGACAACACAGACATGTGAAATAGATGCGAGTCACAACCATTTGGCCTGCACATGTTCACACATGGCCATGGAGGATGGCCAGAGACATGAAGCAACACACACAGTAGACTTGATATGCTTGTGTGTACACCCTGTCGTACATTGGCTCCACATGGTCCAACTATGGCCTTTGTGTAATGGTTATATTGCAGGTATGGAACACTAGACATCCTACAGGGCTGTGCACATCTTGTGTAGGAGTGACATCAGTCCACCACATAAGATGTGTTGAACATTTTGAGTGTGTCATGACATGACAGCAGTCACCTGTACAGTATCCACTTACATACACAGACAACCACATCAGCCCACAGATACAGTACATTCCCCTTGCTGGTGTCGGACATCACTGTCATCCTTGCTCCTTGTGTGTGTGTGTGTGTGTGTGTGTGTGTGTGTGTGTGTGTGTGTGTGTGTGTGTGTGTGGTACACAGATACCATGTGGGACATGGTGTACCGATGAGTTTGCCATGTCTGGCCATAGTTGCCAGGCAGCAGCAATATGGTTGCAGATGTGCAGGGGTGTCATCCGTATACCCTTCAGTGACCTGTGTCACACATTTCACATCATGGTTTAGTGTTTATACACCTCAGTGAAGTGGGTCACATTCCACAGTATATATGTATTGTATCTGAACACAGTCATGACTATGAACTGTCTGTAATTCACACTTTATAGCAATAGAGATGCTTCATGATTCCCTGCAATGGCCATGCAAATCAGCTAAATGTGCAGTATATCTAGGGCGGACAGACAACACTGCATTGGGACAGCATTACTCCACTGTATATTTGACAGTACACCATTGTGTTAAACATGCATGCATGTCATTGTACATCAGCAGATCACATGTAATACTACATGTGATTGCCAAGGTCATATGCCACACATCAGGCAGGTGTACTGTTAACCTGTGCTGGTCTACATGGTGTAACACAGGGATGTATGCTAACTACTACTATGATTGTATAATTTGCATGCCTTCTGCTATGACACATGCATGCTGTTGTGTGCAACCAAGGGATGTATGATAACTACCACTATTATTGTCTGAGTTGCATGCCATCTGCCGTATCACATGCATGTTGCATGCCTTCTGTCATATCACATGCATGTTCGGTGCCATAGCGTGTGTCTGTGTGTGTCTGTGTGTGTGACTGTGTGTGTGTGTGTGTGTGTGTGTGTGTGTGTGTGTGTGTGTGTCTATTGTATAGATTGTACTGTACAGTTCTTGTCTGCCCCTCATAGGTGACGTAGGTGCATTCTCCTCTTGCGGTCCATCTGATGTTAGTGTCCCCACAGACTCTAGTAGTGATGATGAATGTATGATTGAGGCACAGGCAGGGTTGTCAGGGGCTGAATCTGTGCCATTGGTTGCCATTCTACCTATATCCCCCTCATCCACGCACACAGTTCTCATGCCAACACATACTCCATCACCAGTGGCCATAGAGGAAGGACAGTTGGCATGTGTTAGCTTGGAACAGGAAAGTGTGGAGGCTATGGAAGGTGTGCCTGCACACCATGGTGTCAGCCAACTGACTGGTGATGACCCACATAGGCATGTGGCCAGTGCTGCTCGTAGGAAGACCTCTGGCCAACATGCCCTTGCAAGACAGAGCGCAGAAGCTGGTGTCACCAGATGCATGTTTCAGGCTGTAATGGAGGCACGGTCACATGCTGAATGGCACAACAGAGAAGATCAGAGGCTTTAGAGGGCTGCTGTCCATTCTTTAAACAGCAACATCCAGGCAATGGCAAATGCTCAACAGCAGATCACTGAAGCTTTGGATAGATGATTGGGTGACATGGTTGGAGTCCTTGACTGTGGCATGACAATCCGCGAGTGTGAGCTGTCTGTGCTGGAACATCTGGTAGGAGTGAGGCGTCAGGCACGTGGACTGGACATAGGCTAGCTACATCACCTGTTTCAGGTCTACGTGAATGAGCTACCTCACATGCCTGCTCCCATAGTGGCAGTAGTAGCAGCAGTGCAGCTGGTGCTGTGCTGTCCACACCAGGACACAGCAGGCCACGTACACATGGCCCTGGATTGTCCCAACAGGGACACGGTTCTAGTGGACATGTGTCATCAGACAGTACCCAATCGGCACCTCTGCCTGGTAGTGCCTGTGCAACCCCTGGCAGGCACAGGTCACGTGGCCATGGCCGGACACCATGAACTGTAGAACCTGGTCTGTACAGTCCGCAGCTGTCAATAATACCCCTGTGTAGGCCAGACACATGCCAGAACTGTGTGCATACATACACGCACACACCGGAAATATATGTAGGGCACAGCAACACACACATGCATAACATCCACACACACCCAATTAGATCAAAAGCCCTAACCCACACACAAGATGTCGTACAGTGGTGCAGCCTAGGTCTCTGGCAACCATTATCACCCTGTGCATATGATGATGCCTGTGCCGCATCCCTGTCATCCACACCATCGGTGCAGGAACATGCTCATATGGTCTGATGCACAGGGTGAACAGACTAAGAAGATAAGTGTAGATTGCAATTGTTGTGTACTGTTGACAGGCAGCAGACATACCATATAGTACAGGTTTAGAATGCATTTTGTACTGTTAACAGTATGTGTCTTGTGTAACCACAGTAACTGCATGTTGGTCATGATGTTCTGCTTTCCTCCTTCAGGTCTAATTGCATGTGCTGGTGGATGTCAGTGTTTGCAGTTAGTGTCCCATATGTAAATGTGGACTACTCACAGGTATATATGAAAATACCAGCATGCACTTTGTAGCTTCCACATCACATTTAGAAATTCCCACGTACCAAACACATCTACAGATCTACTGATCCAAGAGCATGATAGCTATGTATTAAGCTACTGTGGCTAGAGAAGTGACATCCATACTGGGTGACATCACAGGTACAGTTACATGGAGTGGGGAGGTAAGAGAGCGGTCTAGCTAATGACAAGGGTAGAGGCCAGTGGGCAGTGTGATGCCTCATTTGGAAGCAGTAATACACGTTCCCATGACAGGATGCAAACACACAACTGCATCCACACACTCAGGTATTCATACATATGTATTCAGAGACACAGTAACACACCCACACAGTCACGGATTCACCAACAGTAACACACACACACACACACACACACACACACACACACACACACACACACCCACACACACACAGTTGCTAGTGTTGAGGTGAGGACCCCTGCCTATGTGCAAATCATCATTACAGTACTGTGCACTTATATGACGCGCCACAAAGATTACACATGTACAGGTAGTCATTATGGCCTAAGATCGAGGACATCAACAGGGATAGTAGATTGCATCACCTGGATGGGGGAGGGGTCTTATCAGTTCACTATGGTAACATACATCCTCACTCCAGGGACCAGACAGCCATACATACATACATACACACACACACACACACACACACACACACACACACACACACACACACACACACACACACACTTACACACACACACTTACACACACACACTGTGGCATTCACTATTGAATACACCTTTGTCAAGCACATACAGATACCGCATGTGTGAGATACACACCCCTGCCTATGTCCTGCTTTCTACATTGCAGTCTGTACAGATGTCTACAACAATGTACAGGAGAGTGAGTAACAAATGAGATGTATTCCCCACCATACGTGACATATATGGACACACATGCAACCACACATGCCAGTACTGTGAATCAAACACCTGCCTATCTCATGATATGTATGACAGACTTACAGCAGTATTGCACACGTTACAAAGTGTACTGACACTCCTTTGGCAACTGTGCTGATATATGCACATGAGAGGTCTTAACTGTTACAGGTGTCAAGTGATTTACCTTCGGTGTCACCCTGACTGCTGTCTAAGTTGTGTGTGTTCCCCTTCAATTAACAAAACCGTAGCTTAGTGGTTACACAGGTTATTGTAGGACCGCTTTTGACACATCTGTGAGCTGTCCTCAGCAAACATCCATCTGCAAATATGCACCATCACTTAGTTATGTCCACACATCTGTCCATACCTGAAGTACATCTTTCCGTACTTTCAGCATATCACCATATACAGTTGGCAGTGTTGAGGCTGCATTGCAACTGCATGATGTACTAAGACACACGTTACCTGCAAACATCAGCAACTGCACATGCATGGTATCTGAACACACACCACTACATGTACATGTGTGTAGGTCCTATATTCCTGTCATACTGACAGGTACCAAGCTGTGAAATGGGAAAATTCTCTCTCTCCTCAGCTGCCCATAACTATAGGAGTCCCACAGGGTTCTATCTTAGGACCACTACTATTCACAGTCTTCACAAATGACCTCCACACCTCCACACAGCATGCATCTATAATTCAGTATGCAGATGACACTACCTTAATCTGTGCTGCACAAAACATTCCCACCCTCCTGCAAACAACTCAACTAGCATTCTCTGACGTTGAAAACTACCTTACCAAAGCCCAACTTATCCTCAATCCAAAGAAAACTCAGCTTATGATTATAACCAGTTCTAACAAAAACACTAACAGTCAATTCACTATCTACTCCACAAATGCTACTCCAATTGCTCCAGTGGCACAGGCTAAGCTATTGGGAATAACCATAGACTCCCACCTAAAATTTGATAGTCATCTGAACTTAACTATTAAAAAAGTACATGCCAAACTGGGGTCACTCTACCGTATCAAACCATTTCTTACCAACAACACAAGATCAGCCATTGCTCGCTCCCAACTTCTATCCACCCTACTGTATGCATCTCCCATTCTGACTAATCTCAACAAAACTGAACTAAGCAAAATGGAAGCTTGCTATAACAGAATTGCCCGTTTTGCAAATTGCTCATATAGAACTCATCACTATACTGCTTTGAGACAGCTCCACTGGCTTGAACTGCCCAACCTCCTAACCTACAATCAGCTCTGCCTCTGTCATTCTATCTATTACCTCCCAATAAGTGTCCTGCCCTCAAAACCTAGTACAACATCACTCAGCCAAAAGGCCTCTTAGATCATCAAGCAAACTACTACTAGAAGTCACCAACAGCTACAATAGCTTTGGAGATGCACTATATAGTAGTTCCGTGGCTAAAAAATGGAACTCTGTCCCTACTAGCATTCAAAACACATCATCCAAAGCCTCCTTTAAAGACCTCATCAGGCAACATCTCAAGCAAAGTTGGCAGTGCCATGATTGCTCCCCAGGCTAGTGAAAGCGGATAACATATGCATACTAAATCTAGAGCAATTGATAATAGTTTTTCAATCTTACTCACAAACACTGGCTAATCTACAATGTATGTACTGTACCTGTGTACTATGTATGTATTCTACCTACATTCCAAAGTTCAGCTGTACACCACAAATCTATTACTTACCTTTATTTTTAAAATTAATATCTTTTTTGATTGTTCTCTCCACTGTAACTGTTTGTGCCGCATACCACTGTAAAAACATGTCTCTTGTAATTTGTGTGTATACTGATTATGTCTAAATAACTAAATGTGTCTGTAATTTTTCTTTGTGGAGCTTTTCTCCCCGGGCCTCTGCTGAAAAAGGGCCTTTTCGGCTCAGTCAGACACCCCCGGTTAACAAATGTAAAATAAAATAAAAATAAATAAAAAATAAATTTGGGCATGTTTGTAGGCATTGCAATTGGTGGACATGTGTAATGACATATATGACACATGGACTGTTGTATGATATGATAGGTGTAATGGGTGACCAGTTCAGAAGGAATGTTACCTCTGTCAACATTGGTATCACACCTTATGTTCCGTTAACATTCAGCAGCCATGGACCTACATTCCATGTGCATGTGTGTAATGGCTGTAGCCACCTGTCTGCACAAAGGACAACAACAGCTATGCTATTTACATATATGTTGTATGTGTGTGGCATGTACATATCCAGGGCAGGTACATGTATGTCATATCCAAACATGAGGGTGTTTACTGGTGTACAGCAACAGTCATCTGTTAATGCTGTAAATAACCAAAGGCCCCTGGTATGTGTACAGCTGACCTGGTTACAAACAGTAGTATCATTGCATTGCATAACACATGATGCAACTGTGTCAGTACATGGGTACTCTGCACAGTTGATGTAGAGCTAGGTACAGTCCACTGGTCAAGGGTCACATGGTGTTGTACTATTATATGTCCTACCACATGTATGGATGTGTGTTGGTGGTCCGAGGGCATGGTGGTGTCTAAGGGTTACATCCTAGAATGCAGCTTTTGACACTGTGACCTGCACCTGACTCATCTGTGATGCCTTTTGTGGGAGTACTGGTGAGTACATGTGAGTGGCCTTTATGTATGTGGGGACACCCCCACCTGGAGTGGTCCATACCTGTGTTATGGCCCACATGTCTGGTGCTGAGGTATATGGTGATAGTGCTATTGTGCACTACAGAGCCTTCTGCCAGGTGTTCCTCACTGCACAGATGTTAGTATTCCCCATTGTTGGATCTACAGTGAGCAGCTGTGACTACAAATGCTACACATTTAGCACTGGTTAGCATAAGCATACAATGCAGTTGTCCTCTAGGTGTCAGGGTGTTATCCTGTGTTTAGGACATTTGACTTGGAATGGCACTATATGGGCAAATGTGACCTAGGTATTATCCCCATTCCTTGAATCATGGATACATGTGATATGTGTCAAAGGCCTGTCTACTTTCAGTCATGTCATCCTAGAATGACAAACACTGGACAACCTCGTAATTACAGCAGGACTTTGGCTCATTGTGTTGGTCAAGCAGTTGCCACTCCTAGCAAGACATCACTGCGAGTGGTAGTATTGTGCTTGGTATAGAATGGTACATCTAAGGTGACAGACAGCAGCAGACGTTATGTAAAAGACTGGTGTTAGATATATGTAGTGCAACATTCCTGCTAACAATGACAACTACTAACACCAAAGTCCATTGCAATGTGTTCTTTATGTCTAACTGTAATAGCATGGCCACTTTGGCCTTCTGTGTTTAGAATCAGATTACATCCCAAACAGCCCTGTGCTACTAAGTGTATGAGCATGCCCAGTATAACCTTGTGTAGATGGACACATAGTGCATTCCGAACAGCCCTGTACTATTGTGTGAGCATGCCCAGTGACACCTTGTGTCGGTTATGTGCCTCTATGTGCATGGGCATGGCCATTGTAACCCTGTATAGTGATAGCAGTCATCCATTCCACAGATGGGCATACTCCAGTTCAGGATGGATTCCTACTTTAAACATACAGGTTCACAGGTATGTACATCTTAACTGCCAGCATCTCTGTTGATGTCCGCATTCCTAGAAGGTCATAATGACAGCCTTGAAATGTGTAGTCTCTGTGGCGCGACTCGTGACTATGTAGTATTGTAAAAGTGATCTGTAAATAGGCAGGTGTTCTGATCCCACCACTGGCGTGTGTGTGTGTCTCCGTCTGCCTGAGAACAGAATAATGTTTTTAGACTGCTCACACTCCATACAATTCCTATACCCAACTTTGGCAAGGCTGATGATGTCACCCACCTAGAAGTACACCTCTGGGAGTGCTGTGACCCAGTAATCTAATCTTGGTAGCGAGTTCTGTAACTGCGTAATCCTGTAGTGTGATAAAGTAGTTAGGTCGTTGTTTTAATCCCAGACATGCCAACTGTGTGTGCATGTGTGTGTGTGTGTGTGTGTGTGTGTGTGTGTGTGTGTGTGTGTGTGTGTATGTGTGTGTGTGTGTGTCTGCCTGCATGAGACAAGTGCAGTGCTTTGTAGAGTATGCACTCTCTGTACAAATCACATGACCACCTTTGTCAATCCTGCTGTTGTCACCCACCTAGGAATACACCTGTAGGAGTGCTGTAATCCAGTATTTGCCGTAGCATGTGCCCTAAATGCGTATTGCTGCAGTGTGATACGGTAGGTAGGGGGTTGAATACAGGACATGGCAAGTGTTTGTGTTTGGCTGTCAGAGCTTGTGTAGAGGTGGCTGTGAGTTTCTAACCACTGGACATGTTGGGGAGCGGATTTTGTAGTTTTCCTATATCGTGTCCGTCTTATGACACATAGGCCACCTCACGAGGAGTACAGCTGTCAGTCAGCCACGGGACTGTGTTGGCAAGCCATACCCCTACATCTGGCAAAAGGCCTGGTGAACAAAGTATGCAACCCTACTAGTACCTGGTATATATCCTGCACCCATGTGCCATACACAAACACACTTGCCTAGGATATCCCACTATGTTGCCAGTACCATGCACATTGATGACAGATAGTAGGCATGGTGTGAATGCAGTGGGCTGCAGAGGACATGGCACCCTGTACAGTAGTACAATAGGCACATAATTGCGGACAATGTGCCTTCACTATGTTCCCCACTGGATGCCTGCAACATATGTGGTGCCATCAAATGTGATCCACAGAGGCCATACAATGCTGTACACATGTGCCCTGTATGGACCAATGCCACTGACACCAGGTAATACCTGTATCATGCTATCAATGCAGGTGCAGGGTCGACCTGCTGACTATAAGCAGGTTTTGCCACACCAGGCCAGTATTGGCATATCGGGGGATAACAGTCTGTGTACAAAACATGTGCCTGCCAAACCAGGTACACCTGTACATGTCACTGAACAGTATTGTGGGACATACACATCCCAAGCAATGTCCATGTGAAGGACTATCAAACACAGATATGGCATGCATTGCAAAGCTATGGCCATACACATTGGTAACCAGGATATCAGGGCAGATCATGCAGTACCCATCTGTGTGGGACATTGCAGACACTACACCCCTGTACCACACTGTACACCATTGTCGGGTGGCACGATGCCAAGGATTATCCCTCACCCAGCTTTGTACAGCCATCTTGCACAGCCAACCACTACACACCCATGAAGCAATGCATACATGTATGTCAGTACTGGCACCTTGTGTCTGCATGTGGGTTATGATGCTCCCAACCACAGTCACTTCCAGTATAACCTTTATTGGCATACCAACAGATGTCAAATACTTTCACATGCCCTAGCCCATAGAACCTCCAGATATCCCCTGTGGTGCATGTAGTCCTGTGCATTACTGCAGTGTGGCAAACTAAGTAGTTAGGTTGTGTATTTGTGACCCTGGCAAAGAGTGTCAATGCAAGTCCATTAGAGAGTGTGGTTGTGGTGACAATGCCATCTGTTCACGTAGACAGCCATGTGTGCTACACCTAATGTATGTCTACTATATCTCTGTTGTAGATGTCTCTCACCTACACACATATATGTTCTTACAGCACAGCAACATGTCAGCTTTGTGGCACATGTAGTAACTTCATGCACATGTAATAGTAATGACTAGTCAGTCAGGGGTGTGGCAGACGATGCTTAGGGTTTAGTTTCCAAGCCCTTCTCTGGTGTACTTTGTTCCTCCCACACACTCTCTGGTGGATGTGGAGGTGTACACCTGCTCAGCAGCAGCATGTGTATTGTAAGTGATGGACATGATCAGGTGATGGCCTCTGCACCTATTGCAGTCCTCCTCTAGCTGACTGCATGTGGAACAGCTGTGATGGTGTTCCCATAGCCATTCACATGATAAACACAGTACACTATCTAGGAACATCATGTTGGTGTTTGGCCATGACAGTCGCTGTGAGTGGTACCTGGATGTGGTGTTCTGAAACAGCATTACAGATGTCACAGATCTGGATGTACCTCAAACATTATACACAGTGGGAAATAGCCTAAAGACAGGAGGGTGATGTGCCACACATAACTACAACATCTGTGTGGTAATGGCTATTCTGCATGTTTTAATACAGACATGACAGTTCATGAGGGACTCCCATATGTAGGGCCATCTGTGAACTGGTCAGTGTGTGGAACCATTTATTTCCTGTGTTACACACTGAACACACATCTGTGCACAGCAGGAGCATAATGTGAGGATTGCAGATAGTACATGGTGATAGGGATGTGTTACTGCCATCGCATCCCTGACTGGACATATGTCACATGAAACAGTGGTATGACAGACACTGTCTGGGGTTCCCAGTGACAAGCCAATAATGGGCAACTATTCATAGCTGCAGTCACACGTCTACTACACATTGTACAGATATCATGCAGTATATATGCATGTGTTGTGCTCCCTCTGCAAATGTATACCATCTGTTGTGTTGGGTTGATGGTGATATCTATGCATACTGTTGTAGGTAATCCTGAATGCTATTGTCTATCACAAAGCCATATGTGAGTTTAAACTGCAACACCATAGGCTGTATGGGTTGGGAGGTCCCGGCAGAACCTCCTGTCCCACTTCAGCTGACAATGGCACCGGGCACCAGCACATCTGGGGCCCAGCCTTGGACGTCAACCTCTGTTGGCTCTGCACCACCTTCTGGTGGTACCACCACTGAGGATGGGGCATGTCCCCCCCTGGGAGCAGGGCCAGACAGGAGCATGTCTGCTGTCATGCTGTCCCAGATGTGGTGCGTTGGGGGCTCACTAAGGGGTTCCAAATCCAGATACGCAAGCTCAAGGGTGGAGTGTCACATTTACAGGGTGATGCTGCCCCTCCTGGACAGCCCCCAGCACTGCCTCCTTTGCAGCTGTTTAGTTGCAGTGGCGGCTGCCCATGGCTAGGGACCTCCGTCCCACTGTTCCCATGGGCTTGTGAATGCCGAATACCCATGCCCGTCTGAGATGTATCCCCCCCACATGTGTCATATACTGACCCTGTATACTGTCTTGTCTGTGACCCTATCCTAGCTATCCTCCATGGGCATAACTACTCTCCTTCCCCCACATCCCACTCTCACCCTACAGAAACATAAGGACAATCGGTTACTAGGACAACATCTGCCCTATACATAGCTGTCCATTTCACACACGTGTCCACTGGACACATGTAATCCTTGTAATATGCATCACAACATACTCCTGTTATCCTCACCCCTGTCCCTCAGGCGCATGATCCTGGTATGCACATCACTCCTAAATGGTCCAGGTACACGTGATGAGGACGACCCCATTGTACACACAACACTACCAGTCCCTCTATGATTACCCCATTTACCTTTATCATGATGATGATGTTGCACACAGCACTTTGCAAGAGTACTGTTCTCACATAATGATTGGACAGGTACTGTTGTGTTAATGTACATTTACATGCACAGAGTGATGTATATGGCCAATGTACAACTGTTTGTGTGTATGAATGACACATGTCTGTCTGAGGGAGTCTTGATATTACATAGGACAACAACACTACATAATACATGCATCACTGGTGCTTCCCTTTTTATTCATTTGTAATGTTTGTTGCCACATGGTATGTTCCTGATATATCTCTATATATGTCTGTACCTATATGCTGGACATAAACACTCACATATACATCTACATGATGGGATACATTCCTATACTGTTGAATGACTGTGCTGTATGATATGTTTGTGGTACTGTCCGTTGTCTGTATATCTGCCATGGCGTATTGGTAAATCGCATTAGCTGTGTGTGCAGGGTCCTGGTTCCAAGCCTTGCAGAGGCCGTTTATTTTGTTGCAGGGCAGAACAAGGCCATTGGATACGGAGGGAGTAAGGCACATTAAAGCAGTTGTGAGCAGGTGTGCATGGGTTTGTGTGGTGTTAAGCAATGCTAACCTCTGGTTACAGCTTCTGGCACTCGGTTAGCCTCTATGTTGCTTTACCAGTGCAATACTCGCATACTGGTAGCCAAACAGGCTTACAACCGCTCACTCCCACACTTGCAAATGCACCAACATTGGTCCTTGCATCTGACACTCACACCCCTGGGTGGGAGCGAGGACCACAATATTACCTTGTGATGCCTATTACATCAGATTACATGCCTACAGTATCAGGAATGGCTGCCCATTAGGTGATGGCATGCCGTTCAACTGTACGGAATTGGCAGCCTGTCCAGTGTTTTATTCATATTATTTGTGTGTTCCTCTTACAATCTGCACCTGTCTGGCTGATACATGGGAACCGAGACTCTTCAATACAGACAAGTAATTGGGTTTTGGGACCCACATCCATCGACCAAGTCATGCTACCGCATGCCTATTATAGGGTTGCTACCTTTTCAAATGCCCAAAGTGGGACTTTTTTGTAGAAACATCAGATTTTGCAGGGCAAAACATACCCACAGCCAGTACAAAGGAAAGAACTTCACTTTTTTGCATAAATAAAAGCTTATTTTTGTAGCATTATAGTTGCTTATTCTGTTTCTTATAACATTTAGGTGCTTCAGATACAAAATAATTGTTTTATGCAACTACTACAGACTATGTAGGAAAATCTTTGTCCCAAGATCTCAGGACATTAGCCATTTTTTCAATTAATTTGCAGAACACAACTGCCCAAAGAGGGACTGTCCCTCGCAAAGTGGGACAGGTGGTAACCCTAACCTATTATTCTATCATCTTTCTAAGGTAGTCAGCGGAATATACGCTTTCTGTCCCTATCAGACCTCTCATACGAATGGGGAAAAATGAACACTGAATCAGGGACACTGGATAACAACATCAGGGACACATTTAGAATTTTGGTGCTATTAACACACTGCCAGACCCAGAGCACATGTATTCATACACATTGTCTGAGGTACATGCTGTTTATGACTCTTAAATGTTGTCATTATTTATTACATGTAGTCAACCACCTTTCCTCCTAATATCACTAGTTCTAGGAGGGTTTAGGTGGGACAGAGTTAGATTCTGAGTGGTAATCAGGGACGTCCCTGGTAATTGGGGACAGTTCAATGGTATGGTCCCTATATGTTCCCCCAATGGTTTACGGACTATCCAGTGGATGTGCTCTTAGGGGTTGGGAGGTATGGGCATCTGCTATGCCCACATCGGAATATTACTTACATCCATGGGGCAGTCCTAATATGGCTCTGCCAGCCAACACCTGCACGCCTAGGCCCATAATCGCATACCCATAGTTCCCCTACCTGCCATTCCTCTACAGCACTCATCCTTATTGTGGGCACAGGTGGGGTATAAACACACCACTACACACTGCCCACTCTCCCTGTGTCAGGACACATGTCGTACATTGTGTCGACCCATGTGTTATCAGGCTTGCACAACCTACTGGTCCGTGTACATCTACAGGTGCACAGAGTCCTCTCTAGGCACAAAACTGTCAGTGGAAAATAAGGAACTACAAACGTAAAGAAACACCAACAGTAACACAGCTAGGAGCTTTTAAAAATAGTTTAAGCGACACCATTTGATTCAAACCCGGGGGTTTATCTGCATTAAATCGTATGATCCATCTCTGCTTGGCAGCTTCTGTATCATTAGATAAATTACCCCATCTCTATTTCTCCAACAATATCTGTAAAACTAAAAATTTGTAGATATGTTCTGGTCCTGTATTCTTAGTGTGCATGGCAATAGCACTACTTTCTTTAACATTTCTGATGTCTCTATAGTGTTCAAGGATCCTATCCTTTAGGCGTCTATTAGTCTTGCCTATATAGAAACTGTAGCATGCCATACAATATGCAAAATAGACCACGTTTTTGCAGTTTTCTAGTAATGATGGACATAGAATCATTGTTTACTGTAATCCCCAATGAATGGGGGTTTGAGAGTATAAGGGGATTACTACATAGTATTGATTTTAACAAGAACAAAAGTGATCTTATGTGTAGCCTGCTAGACATAGTGCTGAATACAGGACCAGAACATATCTACAAATTTTTAGTTTTACAGATATTGTTGGAGAAATAGAGATGAGGAAACATCTAATGATACAGAAGCTGCCGAACAGAGATGGATCATATGATTTAATGCAAATAAACCCCCCGGGTTTGAATCAAATGGTGTCACTTAAACCGTTTTTAAAAGCTCGACCATTGAGGCATTGAGTTTTTGAATGGCATGTCCAGTATATATATTTTTTATATTTTTATAACTTTATACTTATGCATGTCTATATGCTGTTTTTATGTGTATGTAAATACTTAAGTATATTTTGGCATTAATGTATATATTTTTCACTATTTATATTATGCCTATATACTCTTAGCAAGGCACATGCATTAGTGCATATATTCATTGGTATTAAGTCAGATATATTTTGTACACATTTTTTCACAGATATATTTTATATGTTTTTTTTGTATGTATTTTTTTCTATGCATGTTTAACAGAACTATTAGCTTGGACAAGGAATGTGTGATATATGATATTTTTATTGCATTATTTAGTTTTATATTTTTTTATTCTGCATTGGCAACTGTGTTTCTTTTTAATTAACAGTGATTAGGGTAATTGCTTGTATCATCATGTGACTGCTTCAAGTATTTAAGGAAGTGTGGAATTTCAGCAGTTGTCTGATGAAGGGGTAGATCCCTGAAAGCGCTAACCTGTGTACTGTTTGTACTGTTGTACTTAAATAAATCTCCTAGCTGTGGTACTGTCGGTGTTTCTTTATGTTCATGTACATCTACAGCCTGGTTGGATAAATCATTACCGGGACTGGCTCCGATCATTAATTTTTGGTGTCCCACATCGATGTCTATGTTTCAAGTGTAGACCTTGCAGGTCTCTCCCACTGGTTGTATCCTGCCGGTGGTCTGGGAAGCAGTGGTGTGTTTACCTTTATTGTGTGTCTGTATGTCTCACCAGCCTAGCTGGGGGTGCGGGGGTGGGCAGTGTTGCTACGTGTTACATGTTTGTTTCCTGGACCTTCCACCACCATATGCATGGCCTGTGAACATATGTTACTCGTAAGTGCTGTATCATATCCTAGCTATATACATGTGTATATTTACTGTAATATATATATATATATATATATATATATATATATATATATATATATATATATATTTATTTACATTAATATATACAGATATATCTGCATATGTATGCATACATGTATATTTATATCTTGCTGTCTATATATATATATATATATATATATATATATATATATATATATAAAATCTAACAACATATGGGTCTATGGTTGTCTGCATATGTATATATTCATATGTGGGTATGTATCCATATTCTTTCTCTGTATGTATACATTTCTACTACGGCGAGGGAGAGGCATATCTCTTTGTTGCTATGGGTAGATATACACACACATAGCTCTACATATATACATCTACATCTGGTTATTCCGTTCCTTGCCATATAGATTACACTTTGCTTTAGTGGGTCTCGCAGTGGGTGTGGCTGCTCATTGGGAGACGCCTCTGCCCAATGAACACATTTACTTGCATCCCTAGGGCTGTCCATATTGGTCAA